>NC_083411.1:52480751-52609950 GCF_020745735.1 Hemiscyllium ocellatum | reverse complement strand
ATTCCACCCTGATTTTAAATTTACCTGGACCATCTATGACACCTCCCTCCCTTCCTGGACCTCTCCATCTCCATTAATGACGACCGACTTGACATGACATTTTTTACAAACCTACCGACTTCTACAGCTACCTGGATTACACCTCTTCCCACCCTACCTCCTGCAAAAATGCCAGCCTGTATTTCCAATTCCTCATCTCCGCCATATCTGCTCCCATGAGGACCTGTTCCACCACAGAACACAACAGATGGCCTCCTTCCAACTTCCCTTCCCACGTGGTTAATGATGCCCTCCAACGCATCTCGTCTACACCCCTCACCTCTGCCCTCAGACCCCACCCCTCCAACTGTTACAAGGACAGAACCCCTCTGGTGTTCACCTTCCACCCTACAACCTTTGCATAAACCAAATCATCCAATGACATTTCCGCCACCTCCAAACGGACCCCACCACCAGGGATATATTTCTCTCCCCACCCCTTTCCGCCTTCCACAAAGACCATTTATCCGTGACTACCTGGTCAGGTCCACGGCCCCCTACAACCCACCCTCCCATGCTGGCACTTTCCCCTGCCACTGCAGGAATTGCAAAACCTGCACCCACACTCCTCCCCTCACCTCCATCCAAGCCCTAAAGGAGCCTTCCACATCCATTCAAAGTTTTACCTGCACATCCACCAATATCATTTATTGTATCCATTGGTCCTCTCTATATTGGGAAGACTGGACATCTGCACCAATCAACCCCACTGCCCTGTGACCCAACATTTCATCTCCCCCACCCACTCTGCCAAGGACATGGACGTCCTGGGCCTCCTTCACCGCTGCTCCCTCACCACCCGATGATTGGAGGAAGAATGCCTCATCTTCCGCCTCGGAACACTTCAACCCCAGGCATTAATGTGGACTTCAACAGTTTCCTCATTTCTCCTTCCCCACCTCACCCCAGTTCCAAATTTCCAGCTCAGCACTGTCCCCATGACTTGTCCTACAGCCTATCTTCTTTTCAATCTATCCCGTCGACCCTCCTCCCTGACCTATCACCTTCAACACCTCCCCCACTCACCTATTGTACTCTATGCTACTTTCTCCCCACCTCCACCCTTCTCTCATTTATCTCTCTACCCTTCAGGCACTCTGCCTGTATTACTGATGCAGGGCTTTTGCCTGAAACGTCGATTTTACTGCTCCTCAGATGCTGCCTGAACTGCTGTGCTTTTACAACACCACTAATCCAGCATCAGAAATTTCACATGGTCTGACAAATCTCTATCAACGGAATATATATGTTATATGTTTTGGAGATATTTCCCTGGTGCCAGGATCAAGGATGTCTCAGAGAGGGTGCAAAATGTTCTCAAGGAGGAGGGGTACCAGCAAGAGGTCATTGTCCATATTGGAACCAATGACATAGGAAGGGGAAAGGTTGAGATTCTGAAGGGAGATTACAGAGAATTAGGCAGGAATTTAAAAAGGAGGTCCTCAAGAGTAGTAATATCTGCATTACTCCCAGTGCTATGAGCTAGTGAGAGCAGGAATAGGAGGATAGAGTAGATGAATGCATGGCTGAGGAGCCAGTGTATGGGAGAAGGATTCACATTTTTTTGGATCATTAGAATCTCCTTTGGGGTAGAAGTGACCTGTACAAGAAGGACGGATTGCACCTAATTTGGAAGGGGACTAATATACTGGCAGGGAATTTGCTTGAGCTGCTCGGGAGGATTAAAACTAGTAAGGTGGGGGTTAGGGGGGGTGGGACCCAGGGAGATAGTAAGGAAAGAGATCGATCTGAGATGGTACAGTTGAGAATAGGAGCAAGTCAAACAGGGCAGGCAGGGACAAGATAGGACTAATAAATTAAACAGCATTTATTTCAATGCAAGGGGCCTGACAGGGAAGACAGCTGAACTCAGGGCATGATTAGGAATGTGCGTCTGGAACATCCCAGCAATTACAGAAACATGGCTCAGGATGAGCAGGACTGGCAGCTTAATGTTCCAGGATACAAATGCTACAGGAAGGATAGAAAGGGAGGCGAGAGAGGAGGGGGAGTGGCATTTGTGATAAGGGAGGATATTCCTGGAAATATATCCAGGGAAGTTATTTAGGTGGAACTGAGAAATAAGAAAAGGATGATTACCTTATTGGGATTGTATTATAGACCTCCTAATAGTCAGAGAGAAATTGAGAAACAAACTTGCAAGGAGATCTCAGTTTTCTGCAAAAATAATAGGGTGGCTATGGCCAGGGATCTTAACTTTCCAAACGTGGACTGGGACTGCCATAGTGTTAAGGGTTTAGATGGAGAGGAATTTGTTAAGCGCATTACAAGAACATTTTCTGATTCAGTATGTGGATGTACCTACTAGGGAAGGTGCAAAACTTGATCTACTCTTGGGAAATAAGGCAGGGCAGGTGACTGAGGTGTCAGTGGGGGAGCACTTTGGGGCCAGTGACCATAATTCTATTAGATTTAAAACTGTGATGGAAAAGGATAGATCAGATCTAAAAGTTGAATTTTTAAATTGGAAAAAGGCCAATTTTGACAGTATTAGGCAAGAACTTTCAAAAGCTGATTGGGGGTAGATGTTCGCAGGTAAAGGGACGGCTGGAAAATGGGAAGCCTTCAGAAATGAGATAATGAGAATCCAGAGAAAGTATATTCCTGTTAGGGTGAAAGGAAAGGCTGGTGGTATAGGGAATGCTGGATTACTAACGAAATTGCGGACTTGGTTAAGAAAAAGAAGGAAGCATATGTAAGGTATAGACAGGATAGATCGAGTGAATCCTAAGAAGAGTATAAAGGCAGTAGGAGTATACTTAAAAGGGAAAGCAGGAGGGTAAAAAGGGGACATGAAATAGCTTTGGCAAATAGAATTCAGGAGAATCCAAAGGGTTTTTACAAATACATTAAGGACAAAAGGGTAACAAGGGAGAGAGGAGGGCCCCTCAAAGATCAGCAAGGCGGCCAGTGAGCCTGAAGTCGGTGGTGGGCAAGTTGTTGGAGAGAATCCTGAGGCACAGGATATACATGTATTTGGAAAGGCAAGGACTAATTAGGGATAGTCAGCATGATTTTATGCGTGGGAAATCATGTCTCACAAACTTGATTGAGTTGTTTGAAGAAGTAACAAAGAGGATTGATGAGGGTAGAATGGTAGATGTGATCTATATGAACTTCAGTACGGTGTTCGACAAAGTTCCCCATGGAAGACTGGTTAGCAAGGTCAGATCTCATGGAATACAGGGAGAACTAGCCATTTGGATATGGAACTGTTTCAAAGGTAGAAGACAGAGGGTGGTGGTGGAGGGTTGTTTTTCAGTCTGGAGGCCTATGACCAGTGGAGTGCCACAATGATCGGTGCTGGGTCCTCTACTTATTGTCATTTACATAAATGATTTGGATGCAAGCATAAGAGGTCTAGTTAGTAAGTTTGCAGATGACACCAAAATTGGAGGTGTAGTGGACAAAGAAGAAGGTTACCTCAGATTACAACAGGATCTTGACCAGATGGGCCAATGGGCTGAGAAGTGGCAGATGGAATTTAATTCAGATAAATGCGAAGTGCTGCATTTTGGGAGGCCAAATCTTAGCAGGACTTATACACTTAATGGTAAGGTCCTAGGGAGTGTTGCTGAACAAAGAGATCTTGGAGTGCAGGTTCATAGCTCCTTGAAAGTGGAGTCGCAGGTCGATAGGATAGTGAAGAAGACATTTGGTATGCCTTCCTTTATTGATCCGAGTATTGAGTACAGGAGTTGGGAGCTCATGTTGCTGCTGCACAGGACATTGATTAGGCCACTGTTGGAATATTGCATGCAATTCTGGTCTCCTTCATATCGGAAAGATGTTGTGAAACTTGAAAGGGTTCACAAAAGATTTACAAGGATGTTGCCAGGTTTGGAGGATTTGGCTATAGGGAGAGGCTGAACAGGCTGGGGCTGTTTTCCCTGGAGCATCAGAGGCTGAGGGGTGACCTTTTAGAGATTTACAAAATTATGAGGGGCATGGATAAGATAAATAGACAAAGTCTTTTCCCTGGGTGTGGGAGTCCAGAATTAGAGGGCATAGGTTTAGGGTGAGAGGGGAAAGATATAAAAGAGACCTAAGGGGCAACTTTTTCACACAGAGGGTGGTACATGTATGGAATGAGCTACCAGAGGAAGTGATGGAGGCTGGTACAACATTTAAAAGGCATTTGGATGGGTGTATGAATAGGAAGTGTTTGGAGGTTCGGGCGCTTGCAAGTGGGACTAGATTGGATTAGGATATCTGGTTGGCATGGACGAGTTGGACCGCAGGTTCTGTTTCTATGCTGGACATCTCTATGACTCAATGACTCTCGGTGTTCCTGCTATAATGTGCGATTTGTCATTGCGGTTTGGCTACAATGTGATTAATTAATTATGGGTGATGTTTGGATAATGCGAAGTTTCTCTTGAGCAGATTTTCTGTAGCAATCTACAACACAATTCTCTGTAACAATTTCAATAGCACGATTTTCTGTAGTGCTGAGTTCCAGAAGAACGCAACGGCTGCATTACAGCAAAACAACCTGTATCTAGATGCATCTGCTCCAAGCTCAGCGAGGTTACTCTCGTTTTTAAAATTATTTCACAAGATGTTAGCATCTTCACATTTGTTGCCCATTCTGGATTACCCTGATAATGAGTGACCTGTTGACCCAGGAGGACCTGTTAACTAACAAAAGATAGTTAACTGTTAATCGCAATGCTGTGCAGTCACACGTAGGCCAGACCTAGCAATCATGAGAAATATTGTTTGACAATGACTCTGGTGAAGCAGGTAGGTGTCTGCAATAACTGATGGTTGTTTTATGGCATCATTCAATTCCAGATTCTATTAATCACATGGAAACCTCACAAACCATTGTGATGAAATATGGAGATGTGGGCACCATGGTGGTTCAGTGGTTAGCACTGTTGCCTCACTCACCAGGAACTCAGGTTTGATTCCAGCCTTGGCTGACTGTCTCTGAGGAGTTTGCACATTTTCCCCGTGTCTGTGCGAGTTTTCTCTGGGTGCTCTGGTTTCCTCCATGAGTCAGGGGAAAATATAGGATAAATGGGGAGGGGAATGGGTCTGGTTGGGTTACTCTTTGGAGATTCGATGTGGACTTGTTGGGCCAAAGGGCCTGTTTCCATACTGTATGGATGCTACGATTCTATGGCTCACAGCTTTTGGCAGTGTTGGGTACTTGTTTCCCTGATAATAGGAATAACCAGACAGGGAACTGCACAATGCCTTCGTGAATGCCTTTATTGCAGAAGTATGGCGTTAATGGTACATAGCAAGGTGATGCAAAGCACATCTGTCTGTGTTTTGCTCACATTCTTATACATTATTTCTTCATTCTATGCTCTCCCTTTACCCAATCCTCAGCCTCCACTTACTCTGAGTACTTCTAACCAATCACATCTTACATGCCCAATCACAAAATGTTTCTCTATGTCCTGTGATTATCTGCTAAGTTAAGCATGACCAAAATTTACTCATCAACACAACTTGTTCTGATTGTGATTGCCAGATGTTTCCTTTACAGGGTACTCGATATTTTGTTTGTCAACTGTACTGTTATAGTTAGCAACTGAGGGAATTTAAAATTCTCATAAAGTTATAGAGCACGGAAACAGACCCTTTGATCCAACTCATCCATGCTAACTGTGTTTCCCAAACTAAACTAGTTCCACTTGCCTGCGTTTGGCCCTTTTGATTCCAATCACATTGTACATTATGAATCATTACCCATATGCAGCAGTCAGTATTCACTTCTTCTGATGTCGTAACTTGGGAGGGTTAAGGGCACGAGTAAAACAACATTTGATACATACATATAAAGCAAGAATAACAACAAGAAAGATGTTAATCTCCTGGAGGATAGATGTGTCAAGTGATCCTGACCAGTTATAGCCCAATTCTATATGGTACTTGAAAGGAGTTGTCTAAGTTTGTCGACCTCCTTGTGAATATGAGCAGTTGAATTTATGATCTCTTCAGAATTGGCCAGAATGTAGGTACAACACTCTTTTCCTACGTGGGCACAGGTCCGTCCTTTCTCAGATAGTAGCCAATCCAGGGCCATTTTGTAATTTTGTAATGTTCTTGTTCGAATAGCAACCATTTCTACATTACTCTTATCAAGGGCTTGGGAGGTGTCATGAACTACTTGTTCCAATATGGAATAGAGTAATTGAATCTCAGAAAAGGATTTATATGCAGCATATGGCCAATACCAAAGGTCAAAGAACTTGTCTATCTTAGAGTTGCAATGTTTATGGAGGATAAGGGATGAAAGGTAGAGTATGACACATAAAAGGGACTAAAAAAGCTAAATAAACAGAAACCAGATCATGACAGAGGTAACCACGTGGTAAGCATTATGTCCGCAAACAAAAAAAAGTACCATTGCACAGGATAAACTGAGTTATATAGTTCGGGAGCCAGGTGTGGTCAAAAGTTTCTGCTGATGTGAGATAATAAATTTAAGTTTAAATGGAAGACAAGCATCAGATGTGCCATTAAAATATTAGGTACAATTACTCTGACCTGCAAACCAACCCTTCGGCTTAAATCAAGTGCGACAAATAGAACATAACGGTTTTCCCACCATTGATGTATTAGTGATGGTGATACGGACGGTATTAAATTGAGGTTGATTCCAGCATTCAAATGCCGAAGAACTGTACCCTGTCAATTCCCACATACCTCTGGTGCCATTAATTTCCACCCAATATATCCCTTTCTCTGTGGAAGATGTGGCAGCCATGTGGGATTCGTTCTGGAGAGTGACCCATTCAGCCACTGCAGATACATTAAAAGGCATGGGTCTAAGGGGATACCGTCCTTTGAATGTATGGGAATATGAGAGCAAACCCAGCACTGGAGACATTCGTATGTCCAGGATAAACATAAGACATGCACAAAAAAGTATTCGCATACAACTTGTGCCTGACAGTGCATGTTCATGTGACCCAAGAGATCAAAACAATTACGAGTTCCAAAAATAAAAACTTTGTCACAATGGGGCAGGGGTGTTAGCCCTTTTGACATGTGATGCATGAATCCAAGCCTTCCTGCCCTGCATATTCATGGCTGAAGGTGATAGGAGAAGAACTTGATACCGACCTTCCCACTTGGCACCCAACGGTTCTTTGTGTATTTTCTTAACGTAGACCCACTTGCCGGGAATGATGTCGTGAACACCTTTAGGGGAATCTCCTCAAGCTGCTGACACCTGTTGGGAAGCAAAATGAACAGAATCGGTTAGATCCTGAAATACTTTAACAATGAATCACTCAATAGTTGACAATCTGCTGTTCTAAGATCAATTGTATCAGGTAAAGACATGAGTCTACCAGTTATCACCTCAGAAGGGCTCATACCTGTGGTTTAATGAGGGATAGCTCAAATGCTACATCATACCAGAGGCAGAGCTTGAGGCCAAGGCAATCCTTCCTGATGATAGTTAGCCGAGTGTTGGTTCAGAATCCGATTTGTGTGTTCCACCTGTCGCAGTGACTGAGGGTGATTAGGCCAATGCAATTCCCACTTAATACTCAGCAGTCTCTACACTTCCTGGCACAATGCATCTACAAATTGAGTCTCTTGGTCCAAATCTATACAACTTGGGAGTCCCCATCGGGGAATGTATTCCTTACAGAGGGCTGTAGTGGTATGATTGGACGTGGCTTGCCAAGTGGGAGATGCTTCCACCCAGCTTGACAATTTGTTAAGAGTGACTCAAACCTCGAAATATCCTTGACATTTTGGTCGGGATATCTAAGAAGATGTTGGAAGAGCCCAGCAGGTGCCAGAGGTCTCAATTGTGCAATCACTGTGGTTGGTCCAGGATTATTTTTGCATGTTGCGCAACGATTTGCCACAAATAGCAGATGTTACTTGAATCCTGTTCCTCACTAACTCTTTTAGAGCCTTGCCATCATCTGTAATGGAAACAAATGTCCCCACCAATAAATTTTCTGTGCCAGAAATGTCATTAGTATTCGTGGTGTTCTTTTTATTTTTTCCCTTTCTTTTGTTTTTTTTAACCCCCACACTACCGCCTAACTGCGGTAGTGCTTATTTTTTCCCCTGCACCCATGGTGTGTGTATGCAATTGTGAGACACAGTAAGAGACACAAGTTGCACAAATCTTTATTTAATTTCCACCACCAGGAAGAAAGGAAACACCCAAATGGCCTGTGACAAGCAGTGCCCTTCACATCAAAGGGCAATGCTGTGTGATCAAACAGTGAAGGGGAGGGCAGGGACTAAATCAAAATAGAGTTGGAGGGGGAAATGATGCACCCCACTCCCTGCGGCGCCCACCTCTCCCTGAACAACTCCAGGGTGTTGGTGGACACCGCGTGCTCCTTCTTCAAGGACACCCGGGCCCTAACGTAACCGCGGAATAGGGGCAGGCAGTCGGCCCTAACGACCCCCTCCACGGCCCGTTGCCTGGACCTGTTTATGGCCAGTTTGGCCAGGCCCAGGAGCAGACCCACGAGGAGGTCTTCAGACCTGCCCTCCCTCCTCCGCACCGGGTGTCCGAAGATCAGGAGCGTGGGACTGAAGTGCAACCAAAAGCAGAGGAGGAGGTTTTTCAGAAAATCAAAAAGGGAGTTCAAACGCCCACACCCAATATACACATGGTCCACGGACTCCACAGCGCCACAGAACAAACAGTTGGGCTGGGAGTCCATGAACCACCGCAAACTGCGGTTGCAGGGGATTGCTGCATGCAGCACCCTCCACCCCAGATCCCCGAGAGAAAGGGGGAGGACTCCCGCGTAGAGGGCCCTCCACTGGGGATCCCCACCGTCCGGTGGCAAATGGGCACGCCAGGGCATGTCCGGACGGTGGATGAGGGAGAAGAGGTGGACGGTGTGCAGCAGCAGTCGATACAAGGCCCGCCTTTTCACCCCCTGAAAAGAAACAAAATTAAAATTCCGGAGGTGGCTCAGGTTGTGGGGCACAGGCTCCCGCGGGAAGTACGGGACCTTGGGGCCACGGTGAAATTCCGTCCGGGCTGGGGTGAGCGCGGACGGGATCCCACTGACCATCCTCCAACTGGTGCACTACGTCGGGCCCGAGCAACGCCGTTTTAAGGCGTCGGATGACGGTGGCCACGTACCGGACATCTACCGCTGCCCTGCTCGCTATGTTTGCGGCAATGTCCAGCCCAGGCCCCCGGCACCCAGCACGTCCCCGACCCTGGTCACCCTCGTCGCCACGCCTCCCCTCCGACAGCCACTCGAATCCGCAAGCACGGAGGTGCGGATTCCTGAGCAACTGCTCCCTATGACAGCCGCTACTTCTGCCGGTGGCTAGGCGCGGCGCGATTCGACCATGTTCCAGACAGTGATCAGGTCCTAGTAAAAGACAGGCAGCACCTTGAGGGCGACCTCCAAACCGTCACGGTCGACGAACAGGAGCTGCGTGTCGTAGTTGAGGTTACGCACCTGGCGGAAAAAATAAGTCGCCAGGGCGCACCACCTAGGAAGGAGGCTCGACGTAAAGGTATCGCTGCAAGGTCTGAAGGAGGAAGGTCGCGACCTGGGTGCGGACGCACACCATCGACTGACTGCCATACTCAATAGGGAGACTCAGAACCTGCGCAGCATGGCGGCCACCAGCTGGTTTATGACTAGCACTCGGCTCCTGTAAGATAGCACTCAGAGCAGTCCTGTCCAGCGGCCTAGGCGAGCCGAGACTTTGGCCTCCAGCTCCTAGTATTCGTGGTGTTACCGGTTTATTGGTCTCTCTGCCTTCAAACACCATTAACCACACACTTCAATGCATGCCCACTTTTCTTCCCATGAACACTGTCCCTTCATTGTCTTTAAATCTTGTCACTTGCGACTAAAGTCTGCAATTTAGTTATTACTGTCTCTTGTCAGCCATTACCTTCAGAGGCTGCCTTTCTAGCAGCTTCAAAAACAGTGAGAATTCCATGGGATTTTCTTTATTATGGACTTTACAGTTTAAAATGCAGACTTCTTGTGGTAATTGTACGGCATTTCGGAGATTATGAGCTTCACCCCCAATTCTAATTGGGGTTCCTGCAGCTAAGAGCACTTTGCTGTGCTGAAGTGCTCGCTGACAGACCTCCTTGGGCTATGACTTCATGCAGGCTAGTAACAGCCCAGCTGGCGTTCTGAGTACCATTCTCAACAAACAAAGATATGTCTATGAAGATAACTCAATCTGGATTCTGCAAGGGTTCCTTAGCCACCCGAGCTGCTGCAGAATTTCCGCACAATCATGTTCGCCTTTGACCTAATCAGTCTCTTCCCCTCCTCCTCCTCCCCACCCTCCCAACTCTCCCCCCAACCCCCCCACCCCTCCACCAATTGGTTCTGCGGGGTTGGGAGCAAAATTGGACTGAACTGGCGGCAACAAGGTGGAGGTTGAGAGCTTCCAAGAGGGTGGGAGGCCTGATTCATAGACAACATGGCAAGGACTGTGTGAGGGCACTTCACAATCAGTTTCTGATTCAATACAGGATGCTGTGGCTATTAGCACCTTGGAGGTACCTTTCGTAGCTCTCAAACGGCTACCCCATCCCAGCGCCACTGGGTCCAACCGAGCATAACACAATAGTAGCTAATGGGCCAATGTCTGTCACTGTTTTCCTGGGGCAGTACAGCTTTCATATAACTGTCCTTTTCATGGATATGAAGAGTGAAAAGGTCTCCTGTTATTTGAGATACCCAAAGCTGAGGCTGAGCACACAGCAGATTTTAATCTTTGGAAGGCAGAATGCTACTTTGGGATCAGTCTGCTTGGATTCACTCTTTTCTTTCAGGAGATCATTCAGTGGCGGAGCTAGATGTGCGCAACTCCCAATCCAGTTTCACTTGAAATTACAATGACCTAGAAAAGATCTGAATTCCCGAATAGTAGTGGGTTATTTGGCTGTTCAAGTAACGGCTGTCCAGTCCTGCCTTATTTCATGTTTTCCTGCTGAAATGTTTTGTCCCAGGTATTCTACCTCTTCTTGGGCGAGTTGCACCTTCTTCAGGTTTGCCTTAAAGAGTACAAACGATCAAGGAGAATGCTTAAAACTGCCCTATGCTGTTCCTTAGTCTGGAATGCTATTTGAATATCACCCATATACTGAATCATTGTGGATGTTATCAGAGGCAATTCCCACAAATGATCTTGCAAGGCCATGTGGAATATAGTAGGGCGACTGTGAAAGCTCTGCAGTAGATGCATCCAGATATACTGTCGTTGTTGGCTGGGAAAAGCAAACCATGGTTGTCCCTCACAGGCCAAAGGAACGGACCCAAATCCGTTGGCCATGTCTATCACTGAAAAATATTTGTATTTGGGTGAAAGAGAATTAAAAATGGCACAGGGATCTGCAACCAAGGGTGCTTTTTGGTCAATGCATTGGGTCACTTTCCGGTAATCTACTGTCAGATGTGAAGTTCAGTCTGTCTTTTTAACCAGATGAACTATGGACTTCTACTGGTATACCTTGTTGCTCTAATCATTTGATTACAGGTAAAACATCAGCAATGGAGACAAAACTAATGGAGTATTGTTTAGTACATGCTGGGAGAACTCCAGTAAAAGTGGGTCATCTTTAACAGGTCGCAGTCATTTTTGTCCTTTGCCCAAATGGGATGATTCTGCCATTCTTCCTGTTTGAGATGTCATATTGACCAAATAACATTAGATTAGATTACTTACAGAGTGGAAATAGGCCCTTCGGCCCAACAAATCCACACCGACCCGCCGAAGCGCAACCCACCCATACAATTACGTCTTACATAACACTACGGGCAATTTAGCATAACCAATTCACCTGACCTGCACATCTTTGGACTGTGGGAGGAAACCGGAGCATCCGGAGAAAACCCACGCAGACACGGGGAGAACGTGCAAACTCCACACAGTCGCCTGAGGCGGGAATTGAACCCGGGTCTCTGGCGCTGTGAGGCAGCAGTGCTAACCACTGTGCCACCATGCCGCCCACTAACATGGCCATTCTCAAAGTGTAACAGCAAATGTATTGAGTTAATACATCTATCGCTAATAGGGCCTGTGGTATGGGTCTAACCCATACAGATGTAAAAATCTCGTTGGCTTCAATCTTATTGGCAGAGGCTTAGTTTTCTCAAGTCTTAGTTCTTTCCCCCCCTACTCCTACAGCAGTTCTCCGCTATCCCTCCAAAGGTAAATTATGTCCATCAATTAAGGGTAAACATGTTAGTTCTGCACTAATGTCAAAAAAGGCAGTCAACTTTCCTATCACCCACCCCATCAAAATATAGCAGCTATCCAAATGGTTCTCGATGGCCGTGAAAATAATGGGCTCAAAGATGGTGATGGGTTGCTCTAGTTTTTTATTAATGAGTTCTTTTACCTGAAGTTCAGTACAGCGCTGGAGCTGTTCTAATAACATAAGATGCTCGTTCAAGGACAACCTCTCCCATCCAGACTCTTTCTTATCCAGTTTGTGGCCCTGTTTTGTCAGTATTTCCCTTTTCTAAGTTGCACCTTTTAGCCAAATCACCCTCTTTTCCACAACTGTCGCACTTCCCTGGGTTTTTCTCAGTGTTAGGAGCTTCTATGGTCTGCATGGCTCTGAGCTTCAATTCTATATTTGCCCCCAGACGATTAGCTTCCTCTATTACTTCACCACAAGTGGGTGAGCTTTTATCCAAATCATGACATTGTACTTTTAACATCTTAGCTAGTTCAAACTGTAAGGCTGCTCCGAAAGCAGCCTTTACTCGGACCAAATTTCGTCCTCTTTCTCTGGATTGTTATTAGGAGCTAGACCAGGAAGCTTGATCCAGACATCAACAAATCTTTCTGCAAAGTTTTTAACATCTTCACTTCCATTCTGTTGGCATGCAGGTTTTTTACTCCAGTCAGTTTTAGATGGTCCAAATGTTTGCAGCCAATTGTGGATTGCCTGCCAACTGTGATTTAAAGTCTGTTCTTCCTGTCCCATGTGGTTGTTAACCCTGCAGTACAATGTTTGTCCTGCATTGTTCCCCATTGGGGCAAACAAGATTAGAACTCCATCCATAGACTGTCAGGTAGATATTTTCTTGAGTTTTTCTAACCCTTTCCATGTTTTCATACCTCCCCTCTTCAGGTGTGGCAATTCTTTGGGCCTACTTTCAACTAGTTTGTCTCATGGATTAAAATTGGATAAATTTATATCTTATCCCAAACCTCTCCCTCAATCTTTACTTTTCTTCCCTTCTGTCGTTTCCTCCATACAGGCCTCAGAACAACAGGGGGTGCCTCTTATCTTCTGAACTGATGGATGTGTCAGAACTTCCCTCAGGACAGTGGGCACCACTGATAGTATGAATCTTATCTGGGCCATCACCTGGAGGGGCTGATTGAGGCAAGGGTTTTGGATACAATGGGGAAATCACGTAGGGAGGAGGTGACGTGTGTGACGTAGTTTTAATTGTTCTAATTCCTTTTGAGTTTGTGATAATTCTTTCTCTGTGGTTTTTAATTCCTCTCAAACAGGTTTTATTTCCTCTCTTAGACTATGAATTTCTCTATCATAATTCAATTTTTCAATTATTTCTTGTCTCTATCTGAGTTGTTGTGTTACACAGAGTGACCAGCAATTTTTTTTTCTTATTTTTATATGGGTAGTCTTTCCCCAGACCCATTTAATATCATCCAGGGACCACTGCCCATGGAGGGTCCATACTTTAGACAAATTTTAGTCAGAGTCGTAGGATGGTTAAGTTGTTGTTCAATATGTTCCCTTAATTTCTACAAGACTTCATCCACAACAATGTCAGGTGGTGCCTGACCACCTTTAACTTTGGTAGGTAGTTCAAATTTAGACATTATCCCTGGATTTCAGGTTAGATTTGAACCAAAATAGACTCTCTAAGAGTCATAGACAATGGCTCTCCTTTTTCTGTCCTATGTCTCAGATCGAAACTGTCTAGTAGTTTCAGATCGCGTCAGACAGGGAAAATCTCAGACCACCACTTCCCCGCTTTGGATGTTTATTACATGAAGAGTCCTTACCTCTCGGTGACGATTAGATTGAAATGATTTTCAAAACCTCTTCCCCATTATCCTTTTGCGATCCTGCTGACTACGCCTAGTTGTTGGGTACTCATGTCCCCGATAGTAGGAATAACCAGGCAGGGATCTACACGATGTTTTCTTGAAATCTTTATTGCAGAAGCATGGTGTTAATGGTACATAGCAAGGTGATGCAAAGCAGATCTATCTGTATTTGCCTCACATTCTTATACTTTATTTTTCCATTCTATGCTCTCTTGTTAACCCAATCCTTAGTGTCCACTTATCATCCCATTTACTTCTAACCAATCACATTTTACATGTCCAACCACAAGACGTTTCTCGTTATTCTGTAGTTATCTGTTAAGCTAGGCATGACCAAAACTTGCTCATCAACATCACTTGCTCCTACCGTAATTGCCAGATGTTTCCTTTAAGGATAATTCACTTGCGACCAGTTTCATGCCTGCGGCTAATGTTTGAATTCCGATTGTCTCAACACAATAATGTCTTTCCTTTACCCTTCTCAGACTTACCCACATGAACTCTGTTGTATCCCACACAGGGGCTCCCCAATTTCAGAATGTTGGACTTACAAATGCGAGTAATTATGAACATGATCCTGTACTGATTTTCAAGTTTGAAGACCTGACATTTCTTACACTTATGAATGGCTGCTTCCCATTGTCCTGAATTGTGCTAATAACATGTAAACAAATTGACCTGGGAGCTGCCTGTATATTCCTCTCTTACCATGTCTGTGCTTTTTGATATGCCATTAATTATCGCAATTGATCCCTTGACACCACTAGATAGTTTGACACCCTTTGCATAAATATTGGCCCCAGTGCAGTTCAGACTATCCCAATGGTACAGCTGCACCTTTCCCTAGTGCAAATGGCGCACAGATCAGAGTGCATTTCTCCCACACCAGGCTTTCAGCAGTATACTTGTCTTCCTCATTGGATTTGGCCTATGCTAATTTACAGGCGAGTTAGGTAATCATCCAAAGGTTATAATCTTCAAATTCTGTAATTTGCTGTTACCTACACAGACCATTACCACTGGACCCTCCCCCTATCTTTGAAAATAGCTTTTCAACTCTGAGTAGATATCTGAAACCCTGGTACAATGGCAGGCAAAATAGCCACCTAATACTGAAGATTTGTGCTCCAGAATTTGCCGCTCCCCTAGCCAAGCTGTTCCAGTACAGTTACACTGGCATCTACCCAACAATGTGAAAAATTGTCTGGAAATAAAATGCAGGACAAACCCAGACAGTCCAGTTATTGCCCCATCAGTCTCCTCTTGTTCATCAGTATAGTGATGGAAGGTGTCATCAACAGTATTATTAAACAGCACCTGCTCAGCAATAGCCTGCTCAGTGACGCCCAGTTTGGATTCCACCAGGGCCACTCAGCTCCTGACCTCATTACAGCCTTGGTTTAAACATTGAAAAAAAAACTGAATTCCAGAGGTGAGGGGAGAGTGACAGGCCTTGACATCAAAATTGTAGCTAACTGAGTGTGGCATCAAGGATCAGAAACAAAACTGGAATCAATGGGAATCCAGGGGCAAATTCTTAGGTGGTTAGAGTCAAACCTGACACATAGGAAGGTGGTCATGGTTGTTGGAGGTCAGTCATCTCAGCTCCAGGACACTTATGCAGGAGTTCCTCAGGGTAGTGCCCTAGGCCCAACCATCTTCAGCTGCTTCATCAATGACCTTCCCTCCATCATAAGGTCAGAGGTGGGGATGTTCGATGATTATTGCACAATGTTGAGCACCATTTGCAACTCCTCAGATACTGAAGCAGTCCATGTTTAAATTTAAGAAGATCTTGACAATATCTACGTTTGGGCTGACAAGTGACAAGTAACATTGACCACCTCCACTAAAAGTCATTCTAAATACCACCCCTTGACAGTCAATGGTGTTACCATTACCAAATCCCCCACTGTCATCATCCTGGGGGTTATCATTGACCAGAAACTTAACTGAACTTACCATATAAAAAACATTGGCTACAAGAGCAGGTCAGAGACAAGGGATACTGCAGCGAGTAACCCTGACTTCCCAAAGACTGTCCAATATCTACAAGGCACAAGTCAGGAATGTGATGGAATACTCCCCACTTGCCTGGATGAGTGCAGCTCCAACAACACTCAAGAAGCTTGACACCTTCCAGGATAAAGCAGCCCACTGATTGGTATTACATTCACAACCATCCACTCTCTGCACCAACGATGCTCAGGAGCAGCAGTTTTTACGATCTACAAGAACTATTGCAGAAATTCATTGAAGATCCTTAGACAGCACCTTTCAAACCCACTATCAGTTTCATCTCAAAGAACAAGGGCAACACCACCACCTTCAAGATCTCCTCCAAGCCATTTACTCTCCAGTTTTGGAAATATATTGCCATTCCTTCACTGTCACTGGATCAAAATCCTGGAATTCCCTCCCTAAAGGCATTGTGGGTCAACCCACAGCAGGTGGACTGCAGCAGTTCAAGAAGGCAGCTCACCACCACCTTCTCAAGAACAACTTGGGATGGGCTATAAATGTTGGCCCAGCTAGCGACACCCACATATCCCACAAATGAATAAAAAGAAGTGAGATAACGAGAGTTCAGAGTTCCTGTTAGAGTAAAAAGTAAGGCTGGTAGGATTAGAGAACAATAGATGAATAAAGATATTGAGGTTCTAGTCAAGAAAAAAAGAATCATATGTCTGATAGAGACAACTTGGTTTAAATAAACTTCTTGAGCAATATAAAGAGGGTAGGGGCATTCTTAAGATGGAGATCAGGAAAGCAAAGAGCAGAAATGAGATAGCTTTGGCAAATAAGGTTAAGGATAATCCAAAGAGATTCCACAGGTTTATTGGGAGAACTAGGAAGGGTCATGAAAAAGCTTTAGTGGGTAAGGTTAAGGATAATCCTAAAGCGTTCTACACTTATGTGAGGAACAAGAGGATGGCCAAATTGAGGGTCAGGCCGATCAGGGATAGTGAAGGGAACTTGAAGGGTCCTTAATGAATACTTTGCTTCAGTAGTCACTACTGGGAGGGAACTTGATGTTTCAGAGGACAGCATGAAACAGATTGATATGCTAGAATAGGTTGATGTTAGGAAGGAAGATGTGCAGAAAATTTTGAAAAACATAAGGATAGATAAATCCCCTGGTCCAGACAGGATAATTCTTAGGTTACTACAGTAAGTGAGGGAAGAGATTGCTGCACCTTTGCTGATGATTTGCCACTGGAATTGTAGCAGGTGATTAGAGGGTGGAAAATACTTGTTTGAGAAAGGGAAAAAGGATAATCCTTGGAATTATGTCAGTGGTGGGCAAATGCTGGAGAGTGCTCTGAGAGAGAGGATTTATGATTATTTGATTGATTGTAGTTTGATTAGAGACAGTCAGCATGGCTTTGTGAGGGGCAGGTCATGCCTCACAAACTTATTGAATTCTTTGAGGATGTGATAAAACACATTGATGAAGGTAGAGCAGTGGATGTGGTATACATGAATTTTAGCAAGGTGTTTGATAATGTTCCACACAGTAGGCTCATTCAGAAAGTAAGGTGGAATGAGATACAGGGAAATCTGGCTGTCTGGATATAAATTGGCTGGCCCATAGAAGACAGAGGGTGGTGATAGATGGTAAGTATTTAGCCTGGAGCTTGGTGACCAATGGTGTTCTGCAGGGATCTGTTCTAGGACTCCTGCTCTTTGTGGTTTTTATAAATGACTTGGATGATATGAAAGTTGGTAGAGTTGTGGATAGTGTGGAGGGTTGTTGTGGGTTGCATTGGAACATTGATAGAATGCAGAACTGGGCTGATGGAGTTCAACCTGGAAAAGTGTGAAGTGATTCACTTTGGTGTACCATGCTTCTTTTTCCTAGGGATGAATTTCTGTTGTGTTTCCAGAAACTCCTGCCATCGCTGTTCCACTGTCTTTCCTGCTAGGCTCCTCTCCCAGTCGATTCTACCCAGCTCCTCCCTCAAACCTCTGTAGCTGCCTTTATTGGGCTATAACTTCAACAGATGAACCAACATGTAGCAATAACTTCAACAGATGAACCAACATCTAGCTGAAGAAATTCCTCCTCATCTTAATTTTCAAAGGTCATCCCTTCACTACGAGGAAGCATCTTCTCTACATCCACTCCATCCAGGTTTTCAGTATACCGTAAGTTTCAATGAAGTACCCCTCATCTTTCTAAGCTTCATCGATACTGACCCAGAGTCCTCTACCACTCCTCATATGTCAAGCCCTTTGTCCCCAGGATCATTCTTGTGAACCACTCATGTGAAATAACCCATTAATGTGTTGAATCTTTAGTTTGACCATATCAATAACCAATCAAAATTTAAGTGGCATTAGTAGCTGATGCACAGATTTGCCAGTCAATAAAATGAGACCACCGTGGAGATTTCTCACTAAAAGAGGCTGTCAAGTTTGAAAGCTTTTGAAGACAGAAACTGCTGAGCTGTTTCTCTGTCTGTGACAGTGCGCTGCACTCCCAGAACTGTACCTGAGAGCCAAGTTAAATATATTGTTGGATATAATTTCAGTCATCTCAAAAAAAAAAGACCTTAGATTATGTACAAGATCCATAGCAAGTATGACACCCTACTGCCCTCTACTACCCTCGAGGTAATTAGGGATGGACAATGAATACTGGTCTGGCCAGTGATGTATCCCTTGAATAAATATACAAACAAACACCTCATTTCAATCTGAACTGCCCTGCTATAAAGCAGCACTGCAGAATGGGAGCTTGTACATGTCCAATTGGGATCTCTGATGAGGAACAGGAGGGATACCAATAGCAACAGCACAAGGACAAACAGCAGCAACCCTCTCGACAGGCACATCCCTCTCCATCACACAGACATGGTGGAGACAGAGACCTAGTTCCAAGGGGGATATATGCCTGGCAAAAGGTATGTAAGTAGAGGATTGGCTTCCTCAATTGACAGATAAATAGTGCCTTGCAACAGTCAGACCTCTGTGCCATGTCTTTGCTGATATCTGCAGTCTCCTGGAAGAAAACCTCTTTCTAATGGAGTCAAGGTGGGTATGTATTATCAGTGTTGTCTAAGGTTAGTACAGCCCTGAACAGCTTCACGTCCAGACTCCAGTCAGCTGACCAAAAGTACATCTCTCAATGTGTGCGATACTATAACTGTCAAAGATGTTACTTTGATTCTGATGAGGCAACTGAAATTCTATGGATTATTGTCGTGTACGTACATGACCTTCTGCCAGTTTGGAGAAGTCTGATTGGATTCCATTGTAGAATTCAATTCCTTTAGAGGTTCCCTCCAGGGTAAGCCCTCGGATCAGGAGTATGGTCAGAATCACATTAGGTAATGTCGCAGTGAAATAAACCACCTGAGCACAGAATAAATTATTAGATATTCTCATATTCCCCATGTAAAGTATTCAACTTAACTGAATATTAAAGCAATAGGATTTTAATCGATGCAGAGAATGAAACAGAATAGAATTAGAGAAATAATAATCAGCTGGAGTACATATTTGAAACTGAGATAGGTACTGTAACTGAAATTAAATCATACATTATTTTTCTAAGATATGATATATACTCATGAAAAGTTATATGTCAAAGGGTAAGATTTTAATTCAAAGATAGGGAGTTTGCTGTCACAAGAGAGAGATTTTGGAGAGATTGTAATCCATTCTGACCTATAAACAAGCTATTGTACTTACTATGTCGCAGACTGTTCCCATCAACCCAACCACCAACAGTAATGCAAGGGGATAATAGCTTGTAATGAGAAGCTGAACACATACCTTCACAGGTGTGCTGTTCTATATTGCTATCCAGTAAGTTTACATCACAGCATGTTTGGTTTCATATTCGAAGTGGGTAGTAGTACAAAAAAATTGTACTTTTGGGTTAAAGATCAGGGTTCAACACATGCATGAGGGAAACAAAATTCCCCAGAGTCCCTGTAGCAGTAACTGAAATCCTTAAAATGAGGGAGACATTGCAGGAATACTGCTGTTCTTTTCCTCAGGAGAAAGATCCACAGATCTCCCTCAGGCCTGAAGTGCCAATTAAGTTTTATGAATCTCCCACTCTTCAATGAGACACTGTTAACATTACCTGGGAGATAAACCAGCCACTTCACAAATAATTTATAAGCTCTAGTTTTATTGTTATAGAAATCTGTATTTTTATAATTGTTTTAATTCTACTCAGCACTAATCATTTACCTTTCCTGAAGATTTGATTCCTTTTGATAACACCGCCCCAATTATGAGCCAGGCCAGAAACAGACAGAGAGCTAAATACCAGACGATCTCCCCAGTCTCATCCATTGAACTTGTACGGCGTAAAACCGCTTTACTGAACAAAATAACAATAGAAAACAGTTTGTCTAAGGTCAAATGTCTTTGCACAGAGACACCTTATAAGGTTAACAGGTTTTGTCTAGGTATTTTTCAATTATCCTGTTGAAAAGTGTTATTACATATCTTTGGAGCAGATAGGAAATGAACTCAGACCTGCTGGCTCAGTTGAAGGGACATTACCACCACATCACAAGGGATCTTCAAGATTTTGTTCACACTGTGAACGCTGATGAAATTCCTCAGATTCTAATTTAATTCAAAAACAAGCATTCATAAGAAATGATTCATTGACTGCTTTACCATGCACAGGAACCCCTTCATTGACTTCCTGACTATAGATATGAATACAGGAACAGAGGAAGGCTATTTAACCCCTTGAGCCTGTCCTACCATTAAATGAGTTTGTGACTGATCTGGGACCTGACCTCCACCACCTCAGCTTCGCCCTCACTCCTTAATGAAATAGATAAAAGTCTGAGATGAATAAGGAAATCTAGCAACTCAGAGACACATGCTAAAGGCAAAACTGATCGACCTCAGCAACCTCTACATCTGGACAATGTTCCTTTTAATCACTGGAGAAAAATAGCAACTAACATGCTTACAGTGCACGGGCAGGATACATCCTCATGACTGATAACTTCACTAAACTAATAACTGTTTGATGAATTGGTAATATGATGAATGTAAGCATTACTTAAATAATTCCTACTATTGTCAGTTTATTTGGCATATCAAAGTAGATAGTATCTGACAATGGATCGCAGATCTTTGTCAAACCAACCTAAGGCATGTGTGTCAAAGGAGGAGTGACTCATATCCCCCTATCAGCTTACTATCCGAGGTTCAGAAAAGATTTACAAGGATGTTGCCATGGTTGGAGAATTTGAGCTGTAGAGAGAGGTTGAATAGGCTGCGGTTGTTTTCCCTTCAGCATCAGAGGCTGAGATTTATAAAATCATGAGGGGCATGGATAGGATAAATAGACAAGGTATTTTCCCTGGGGAGGGAAGTGTCCAGAACTGGAAGGCATAGGTTTAGAGTGAGGGGGAAAGGTATAAAAGAGTCCAAAGAGGCAACTTTTTCATGCAAGAGTCATACATGTATGGAATGAGCTGCCAAAGGAAGTGGTGGAGGCTAGTACAATTGCAACATTTAAAAGGCATCTGGATGGGTATATGAATAGGAAAGTTATGGAAGGATATGGGTCCAGTGCTGGCAAGTGGGACGAGATTGGGTTGGGATATCTGGTCAGCATGGACAAGTTGAACTGAAAAGTCTGTTTCAGTGCTGTACATCTCTATGACTCTATTAATGTTGTTAATACTGTTTCAATATATTTTTATAATTATTAAAAGGACAACAGGTACTTGTATAAAACAGTTTCATTTGTCTGTTTGCGACCTCTTATCTTTGGAAAAAAGGGTTACGTCAGGTTATATCAATGTGTGATATACCATTTTGAAAAATGGTCATGATGCCAGCAATATATCATGGCATGTGACATAGTGGTACAAAGTTCTCAGTCTCCATCTTACTGACCTCTAGCCTCTTGCAGCATGACATGCTGAGAAACATACTACAGTACATTTGATTATTGAGCTTGAGTCCAAACGCACAATTGTCAGTGACTGTAGTGTACACGTGTAAATATGAGGAGCTATAACAAGTCTATTGAATTCTTTAGTACTGCATAACCCAAATTTCATCTTTATGTTATAGGCGTGAATAAAAGTGTCACAGTGTGATAGTTGCAAATCACCAGCATTTCATGCCATATCAAGTCAAGGCCAGAAAGAGAGAATACCCAAGGAACTAATAATAAAAGGGAACTTAAGCTAATTAATATCAGCAGTGAAAAAGTATTGGAAAAAACTAAGTGATGAAAAGCCAATAGATCCCCAGGACCTTAAGGGGTACATCCTCATCTGGAAAGAGGTATCTACAGAGAAAATGGACCAATGAGTGAATATGTTTCAGAATCCCTATGGTTTAGAATGGTCTCAGTGAAATTAGCAAATGTACCATTACTTTCCAAGAAAAAACGGGAAAGTGAAAATAGGAACTGACTGACCAGGCAGCTGACATCAATTGATGGAAAAATGTTTTAATGTTATTATCAAGAGAAACCTAACAACCCATTACAAACATATTATACGATACATATTTACTAAAGGAAAATCATATTCAATTAATTTGTTAGATGCTTTCTTGGTTACAAATAATGAAGAATTTGGATTTTCAAAGGTATTCAGTTATGTCAGAGAAAAGATTAGTGTACAAATAAAATGGTCATGGAGTTAAGGGGGCACATCAGCATGGATGGAGAATAGACAGCATGATTTCAAAAGGCAGATCATACTTGACTAACTTAATTGATAATTTTTAATGAAATAATGGATAATGCTGATGATGGAAATCCAATGTATGTTGTATATATCGATTTTAAAAATACATTTGACACGTTAAAAAAACTGGTTAATAAAACTGATGCTTCTGGTATAGGAGGACCTGTGTCCAACTGTGTTTTAAAATGGCTTAAATGTAGAATACAATGAATTATAGGAATTGGTTATTGTCATAGTGAAGGATAATATACAGTGGTGTATCCCAAGGATCAATACTGGATCCATGATTTGATTTGCGTTTACTCTAAATAGCCTGACTCCAGAATGCAGAATAGTACTTCAAGATCTTGCGGAAGAAACCAGACTTCAAGAATTGGTGAGCAGTGACAATGATAGAAATTGCCTCCAACTTTAGACCATCAGATCATAAGACATAGAAGTGGAAGCAAGGCCATTTGGCCCATCGAGTCCACTCCGCCATTTAATCATACCTGATGAGCATTTCAACACCACTTACCCGCACACTCCTCGGAGGCCTTAATTCCTTGCGAAATCAAAAATTTATCAATCTCTGCCTTGAAGACATTTAACGTCCCAGCCTCCACTGTGCTCTGTGGCAATGAATTCCACAGGCCCACCACTCTCTGGCTGAAGACATGTCTCCTCATTTCCGTTCTGAATTGAACCCCTCTAATTCTAAAGCTGTGCCCACGGGTCCTAGTCTCCCCACCTAATGGAAACAACTTCCCAGAGTCCACCCTTTTAAGCCATGCATTATCTTGCAAGTTTCTATTAGATCTCCCCTCAACCTTCTAAACTCTAAACAATCCCAGGATCCTCAGTGTATATCACGTTAGGCCACCATTCCAGGGATCATCCAGGTGAATCTCCGCTGGACACGCTCCAGTGCAGTGAGTCCTTCCTGAGGTGTGGGGCCCAAAATTGGACACACTACTCTAAATGGGGCCTAGCTAATGTTTTATAAAGTCTCAGAAGCACATCGCTGCTTTTACATTCCAGCCCTCTTGAGATAAATGACAACATTACATTTGCTTTCTTAATCACAGATTCAACCTGCAAATTAACCTTTAGAGAATCCTGGACTAGCACTTCCAGATCCCTTTATACTTTGGCTTTAGGAATTTTCTTACCATTGAGAAAATAGTCCATGCCTGTATTCTTTTTTCCAAAGTGCAAGACCTCACATTTGCTCACTTTGAATTTCATCAGCCAGTTCCTGGACCACTCTCCTAAACTGTCTAAATCTTTCTGCAGCCTCCCCACCTCCTCAGTACTACCTGCCTGTCCACATAACTTCCTAAGATCGTCAAGCTTCACCAGATTGCCACCAGTCCCTTCATTCAGATCATTAACATAAAGTGAACAGCTGTGGCCCCTACACCAAACCCTGTGGGACACTACTGGTCACTGGCTGCCATTCCGAAAAAGAACCTTTTATCCCAATTCTCTGCCTTCTGTCAGACAGCCAATCCTCAATCCATGCCAGTAGCTCACCTCAAACACCATGGGCGCTCATCTTACTCAGCAGCCTTTCATGAGGCACCTTATCAAAGGCCTTTTGGAAGTCTAGATAGATTATTTTTACTGGGTTTCCCTGGTCTAACTTACTTGTTACCTCTTCAAAGTATTGAAAGGTTTGTCAGGCACAACCTCCCCTTACAAAATCCATGCTGACTTGTTCTAATCTGACCCTGCACTTCCAAGAATTTAGATGTCTCATCTTTAACAATGGATTCTAGAATTTTACCAACAACTTAGGTTAGGCTAATCGGCTTATAATTTTCCATCTTATGTCTTGATTCTTTCTTGAAGAAGGGGATAACAACAGCGATTTTCCAATCATCTGGGACTTTCACTGACACTAATGAGCTTTGAAAGATCACAACCAACACCTCCGCTATTTCCTCTGAACTCTAGGATGTAGCCTATCGATGCCAAGAGATTTAAGAATTTTTACATCTTTTAGCTTCTCTAGCATTTTCTCTTTTGTAATGGCTACCATACTCAACTCTGTCCCCTGACTCTCCTTAATTGTTGGGATATTACTTGTGTCTTCCACTGTGAAGATTGACGCAAAGTACTTATTAAGTTCTTCAGCTATTTCCTTATCTCCCAGCACTAGCCTTCCTACATCAATTTGGAGCAGCCTAATGTCTACTTTTGCCTCTCGTTTGTTTCTTATGTATTGAAAGAAACTTTTACTACCATTTCTAATATCACTGGCTAGTCTACCTTCATTTGATCTTCTCCTTTCTTATTTCTCTTCTTGTTATTCTTTGTTTGTTTTTGTACTCTTCCCAATCTTCTGATTTCCGAGCGCTCCTGGCCACTTTATAAACTCTCTCTTTTTCTTTGACACATTTCCTGACTTCCTTTGTCAGCTATGGCTGTCTAATCACCCCCACCCCCTCACCCAATAATCTTTATTTTCCTTGGGATGAACCTCTGTACTGTGTCCTAAATTACATCCAGAAACTCCTGCCATTGTTGCTCTGTCTTCCCCACTAGGCTCTGCTTCCAGTCAATTTTCTTCAGTTCTTCTCTCATGTGCCTGTGATTATCTTTATTTAACAGTAACAACATTACATCCGATTTTGCCTTCTCTCTTTCAAACTGCAGACTGAAATCTATCATATTCTGTTCGCTGCCTCCTACGTGTTCCCTTACTATGCCTCATTACATAGCACTAGGTCCAGAATAGCCTGCTCCCTTGTGGGCTCCATCATAAGCTGTTCCAAAAAGCCATTCTCTAAGCATTCCATGAATTCCCTTTCTATGGATCCACCGGCAACATTATTCACCCAGTCCACCTACATATTGAAGTCCCCCTTGCCTTTCTGACATGTTCTGTCTATTTCCCAGTCCATCTTATGCTACTGGTCTTGACAACTGTTAAGAGGTCTGCACATAACTCCCATCATGTTTTTTTGACCTTTGTGGTTCCTCAACTCCACCCACACAGACTCCAAATCATCTGACCCGAATGTCATTCAGTGCCATAGATTTAATTTCATTCTAAACTAACAAGGCAACCTGCCCCCTCCGCCCACCTCCCTGTCTTTTCGATAAGCTGTTAATCCTTGGATGTTTAACTGCCAGTCCTGAAACCCCTGTAATCACGTCTCTGTGATGCCTACATCATAATTATTCACAATGATTTGTGCCATTAATTCATCTACTTTGTTACGAATACTACGAGCATTCAGATGAAGCACCTTAATGATAATTTTCTTATCCTCATGATTTCTAGTAATAAATCCTAAGTTATCCTTCGTTTTTGCTTCATTCCTCGTCTGCCTTGAACTCAAACCCTGCACACATGCTAACTTGCTGCTTTACATGGATGAGTTCCAAATGCACAGATTTCATGTGTGATTTCATACTGAATGGCCCAAAAAGACCTGGAAATTTCAGTTGTGGAAGTGACCAAGAAAAGAAACCCTGTTCAGCATCTGGAAGGGGCTGCTCTCCAATCATGTGTTGTTTCTCCCACATTTGCTACTGATAGGGTGACTAGTGCAGAAATGTGGGGGAGAAACAGCCTGTGATTGCAGGAGCAGTAAGCAGATGTGAGTGGGGGGCACATAATCCTGAGCACAACAACAGTAATGATGTGAGAGGCTGTTGGGGAGATGTTCCTCTGGGGGAAGAGACTGCTAATGAGAGAGACGATGAGGAGACACTGATGGGAACAAGGCTGCCATGAGGAGATGTTGCTGTGGGGCAAGCGCTGCCAAGAAGACAGTGGTTTCTGTTGGTAGAGACTACAAGGGGGAAATGGCGTTGCTAGGAGAGAAAGACTACAATGTAGAGGCCAGGAAGAAAAGAAGGTGTAAAGGGAAAAGGCTGTGAAGGGAACAGAACAGCTTTAAACTTGTCAATTAAAAATTTACTGTTGGTCAGAAAAATGTCAAGCCTCTGAGACAATCCTTGCAAATAAATGTGACGTCTTTAGCTTAAGGCTGTGTAAATTCAAGACTGTACAGGAAAAAAAGCAGTGGATATTATTCTAATGCACACTATTATTTGGATAATTGAATACTGAATAGATTTATTTCAATAAAAACAGGTTTGTTTTTTGTGTTAACATCTCTCAAATTATTTTGCATACCATGAACACCTGAGATGCAAGGACTGTGTTAAAGTTAAACTTGCAATTTTTTTGTATGAACTGAGATCCCAAACAATGATAAACAGCTGCATTTTAATCGTGTTTTTCATGACTTGAAGATTTTTCAAAGTGTTAGTCAGTGAAGGAAACACTAGGGAAGTCTAATTAGATATTATAGTGGGAAGAAAAATAATCAAATAAGCAAACAATTAATTTAGGGGAGTCTATGGCAAAGGTGCATAACCTGAAAATTAGAGACAGAACCTTCAGGAGTGAAATTAGGAAACATTTACATAAGGCAGCTGGAAGAAGTTTAGAACTCAAATATGCAAGTAAGAATTGATGCTTGATTAAAAGCAATGTTGGATAAATTGTTAAATTAAAATCTATCGAGTCTAAGATATAGTAAAAAGGATAATAACTGGCCGGTTAAAATCCTCCAACTTCAAGCATATCCAATGAAAATGTGTTAGTTGTGACTTCACCAGTGTGGATAGGGTAGGGTAATGATTTTCTGTGCTGCAGTGTTCGTCAGTTATTTTTGAAAGAAGCTTTAGTTTCTAACTTCTGCCTATTGCCTTATACTGATTAAAATACTGCTGTGCTGACAATATTAATGCTTATCGTGGGTGCGCTGATTATATGTTTAATGGAGGATGATAATTGAGGATTCTTCAAATTCTGCTTTTGAGTTAGATCTCAGTTCCATACTTGTCAACACGTGTACAGAAGATAATGTTACTGCCTGACTGCATCACCTAATGAAAGTGTGAGTGAGAATGGAAAAGGAACCCCTGAAAATCAAAAAAAAACATCAAAATGGAGCATTCAAAATCTTAAAGAAGCTTTTGAAAGAAAGATATTTGACCTCTGTGAAATGTTTATTCAGGCCAAATGGACAGGTAGATGGCAAATGGGATTTCATCCAAAGACACATGAAGTGATGCTTTTTTGGCAGAAGTGATGAGTAGAGGTAATACAGATTTAATGGCATTGTTCGAAAGAGCTTACGTGATTAAAAGTTGTTGGCAGTTGTTTCGCATTGATCATTGAAGGCAGCAAGATATTGGAATGTAAATGTGAAGAATTGATTAATACAGACAGGAAGCAGACAGCAATGTTTTTAAATTGGCAGGCTGGCCAATAAAAAACAGAACAGTCAAAGAAATGTGTCAGTGTAGTTCAATTCCCTGAGGGGTGTGCAGCATTGAGGTATTCATGCCACTCCCTAGTTCATCAGACCATAGCCATGTATTCCTTATATCCACCTGAGCCATCCTGGGCCATCACAGCATCCTCAATTCCAGCTACCTCCTCAAATAATAACTCATTCTTTCATCTCTTCACCTCTGAGACATTACCCTTTGGTAAAGTCAGGTTGTGGAAGACATGCAAACAACTATGATGCCGGACACATTGTTTATAGTCTACAGCACGGTACTTCATCGGTCGAAGTATCTTCCTCAGTAGCCCTATTGTGATGGTTTTGTGCCTTTAAGAGAGATGTATTATCTGCTGTTTCTCTTGCAGAGAGGTGTTGCCACAGAGACCAGACTGTCTGCTGCAGGCAGACAGTTGGTAAATAGTTTGGCAATATCCCTCAGTGTTTTTTTTCATGAGACAAAAGAGGCATAAATGGGTGAAGGGTTCATACAGACCCAGGAAAGGTTTAGCTTTTCTTTTAGTTCATGAGATGGTTTCTTCTGCTGCTGAGCTAACAGCTTGACTTCTCTGCTGTTAGAGTCTTAGGTGAAAGGCTTCCTCTTTGAAATAATAGGAGGTAGACTATTTCTTTCAGTATTTTGTTCTGTTGGACAGGAGAGAGGCAGCACATGACAACTTTAACTGTTTTACTAAATTGCCTTGTCAAGTGTGTGTTTATGGGATGCTCCTTATATTGGAACAGTTGATAATGTTTTACTTAAGTACGAATCATCCTGTTAAGTATTTCAAAACAGTTAAAGTTATGCCATTTATTTTTGTATTTTAATTGCGTCATAAGGATAATGTTTGTTTTGATTAATGCCGAGTAGTCGACTAATCAAATCAAATCTGGAAGACAGCACCTTACACCAGCCTGGAAATAAATATTAAAGGTAGGGTCGAGGCTATCTCTTTACTATATCTTAGAAGGGTCTGGTCTCGTCCATAATACTGTGGTCTGCTTTAGAATGACCCCTGTGGAATCACGCACAGTGCAGTACAACAACCCCACATCAGTCTGTGGATCCTCATGGGTGTCTACTGTATAAACTAACACTCTGAAAGAGTTAATGTTTGAGCTACATTGATCTCCACCCAATCTGCTGATGTCCCACAATTCTGGGTTAGGAATCAATTGGAGTCTGAACTGGTCTCCTGATGGAGATACACATGTCTTTGCTGCATATGGCTGATAATAAATCAAAATGCATTAAGGATTAGTGTAACCTGTACGTAGTTACTGTCATGTAATAAAATACACTGTGTAATCTAAGGCAAGTGCTGAGACTTACTCATGATCCATCGTACTCATAACTTGCTGGTGAGATAACTAACCCAGCACCTGAAAGTGGAGAAATTATTTGTTGAAGGTTAATTAAACAGTGAGAATGTGACTTTTTTGCCTCTCACCCGATCAAGTTCACCCATCTACCAATCTTTTCACCAGCTCTGAGAACAGAATATCCCACCCTTTATTTTGTTTGACTGGAGAATCTAGAACATGGAAGTCTAGCCTCAGGATAAAAGGTCACTTTCTGAGCACTAGGCTAAGCAGAAATTCATCAGATTGTGTTGAACGCCAGGCTGGAGGAGCCTCTACGTATTCTTTCTGCCCTTCTAACATATTTCAGTTTTGTCACTGATGTTAAGGACAAAACTCTATATAAATCTAAGTAGTTGTTGTTAACATCCTTTTAAAACTATATTCTAGGGTGCGAATGGTATTAAGGGAGACTAAATTTGGTATTGTTTTCAATATTGTCTCTCATTCTACTCATTTTTTATAAGAATAAAGCTTTGTTAAATAGTCAATGCTGATGTGATTCCCTTGTGGGCTGATTTGGTTTGAAGGAGTTCCTGACGGTGCTTCATTGACAGCCTGACATTGCTCTGTTAAAACTACCTGGGTTAGTCTCTCCCAGTGAATTCAGCTCCTTCATATCATTAAACATCTGTTCACTCCCAATTTCCCTAATAAATTTCCCTGGATTATGGGTTAAACACAATACTATATTCAATTGATAATTCAAAGAAAGGGAGATCGGTCTTCAAACCCAAATATATAAGAAAATAAATATTTGTTTGATAAAATCTACACTGCTTAAATTCCTGTTAAAAGGAAAGCTGCGGTGTTACAAACCAGGGAAATACAAACTAAAGCAGGAGCCCCTGTTAGTATACAAGAGGAGAATAATGTAAATCTTGACTGCAATCAAACAGCTTCTCTCTCATTTACCAACGAACTATCCCAGGAGGAGTTGTTGGCCCAGCTATGCAGATTAGAGGTGTAGCTCTCTGAAACGTACTTACTCCTCGTATTGCTCACTCGGACCATGGTGAGGAATGGAGATTTCTGATCCATTTCGACAAGTTTCATTGTTTGTCTGCAGCCATGTTATATTAACAATTTCAAAATATCCATTGTCCAGAGAGAAATTGCAGATTGGATCTGGAAATTATGGAACAAGTTTTTAAAGGATAATTTACTTACTTAGGACGTACAGATTATTAGGAGGGCAGGCATTAACTGCTAATCTTAGTTGTGCAGGTCATTAGGCCTCTTTAGATGGCAGTTAACGGACAACCGCATTTGCTAAGATAAAACAGTTTATTATAGACCAGTCTGCCAATGAGGTACAGTCAACAATTCAAGAGTCTCCTGGTCACGTTCAATGAAGTCAACATTTTATTTCCAGTTTTTTGCTCAAATTCTTATATTTCAAATTCTAGTGATATAATTAAGGTCATTGTTCCACTCTGTCTGAATTAGTTTAATCCCTTTGCATGGCAACATTACAGATGGATCAGAACACAGAGTTATAGTCTGTACGCTGCACTCACACAGAGCCCAGCTCGGGCAAATCACTCTGTTTGCAATGGTCAATTTCACGGATTTTGAACTGCTTGTCACTGATAATATTGCATTCAATTATTAAGCGTGACTTCAATAACTGTTGATTTATCACACAAGATTTCAGAACTGGCAAGAACATGGACAAGAGTATACTACAGGACTTCAACATATTTCCAATGAAGGCTCAGTGAAGAACTTAAACAGAAAGAGTGATTATTGAATGAACCTCTGAGTGCACACGATCAGGGTGCACAAACCTCTCGGCATCATATCATCCCATAAATAGCAACTGCAGTTTTGCCAATTTCCTTCTGTTTCTTCCTCCTATTTAGTAAACCTTGTTTCTACTACTTTCTGGTTTGGAGACAGAATTTCAAACAGACACACAATGATTGGGCAATGAGAGCGGACGGACAGACTTGAAAGTAGAAGTTTTCAGAAAAATCAAAAGCTGCAACAGAAATGCATGGCATTGACAGAGAGCAGTGTTTTGGATGAAAATGAAATGTGTGCATTTAGGAAAAACAGGAAATGAAAGGGCATTAGTGAATAATGTGGCGCAAGGAAGAGGTGCTTGCTAGAAGCACAAATTCAATTGCAAAAAGTGCTTAGCATAAATTAGATCAATGAGTATAAATCAAATTTATATATGACCTAATAACAAATATTGTTACCAATATCATTTATCAGGATGGGTCTTTTTCCTAGGGTGGGTGAGTTCAAAACTAGGGGGCATCGTTTGAATGTAAGGAGTAAGATTTAAAAATGAAATAAGGGACAACCACAGAGATGTGGAATGAAATACCACAGGAAGTGGTGGATGCAGGTACATTTACAACATTTAAAAGACATTTGGATAAGTACATGAATAGGAAAGGTTTGGAGGGATTTAGACCAAAAGTAGGCAAGCAGAAGCATGTTAGTTTGGGAACACAGTTGGCATGGACTGTTGGACCAAAGGATCTGCTTTCATGCTGTATGACTCTATTACTCATAATTGCATCAATACCATAGTAAGAACAAAACTCTGGGATAATGATACTAGAGAAAAATAATCAGTCCTCTGAGCACACACAATGTGTGCATAAACCTCATCAGTATCACATGATCCCATAAACTGCAACTACAGTTTTCCCAATTTTCATCTGTTTATTCTCCCTATTTGGTAAACTTCTTTTCTTTTCTACGTTCTAATTTGTGGGATAGAACATGAACCAAACACAAATTGTGTTGGACGGTGGCAGCAGCAGGACAGATTAGGAGTTTCAGAACATACAAAGGAAAGAAAGGAAATGCCAAGACAATGAGATGCAGCAGTGTTTTGGATGAAACTGAAATGTTTGCATTTGGAAAAGAAAGGGCATTAGTGATGAAAGTGGTGTCAGAAAGAAGTAGGAAGAAGTGTTTGATAAAAGCACCAATTCAAATGCACTTGAGACAAACTAGATGATTTATGAGTTCCAATTAAAATTATATATGATCTAACAATAAATAGTATTGCTGATATCATTAGTTCAGAAAAGATAGAACAGGATGTTGCCAGGAATGGAGGGATTCAGTTATAAAGAAACACTGGGTGGACTGGGACTTTTTTGTGCAAAGTAGGAGGATGAGAGATTACCTTATTGAGGTTTATAAAGTCATGAGGGACATGGATAAGGTGAATAGCAATAGTCTCTTCCCTAGTGTGGGCGTGTTCAAAACTTAAGGGTATATTTTTAAAAGATGAGAGGAGAAAGATTCAAAAATGACATGAGGGGCAACTTTTTCATACAGAGAGTGGTTCGTATGTGGAATGAACTGCCAGAGGAAGGATGGATGCAGATACAGTTACAACATTTGCAAGACATTTGGATAAATACTTGAATAGGAAAGAATTGGAGGGATGTGGGCCAGACACAGGCAAGTGGGACTAGTTTAGTTAGGGAATATGGTCGGCATGGACTAGTTGGACCAAAGGGTCCATTTCCAAACTGTTATGACTTTGCAACTCTAACTTGAAATGGTAGCAATACCAAAGGAACAACAAAACTTTGGGATAATGACAGTAGAGTGAAAGAACCTAACCTCAGGAAATCAAGAATTAGAATCAGTTTGGGTGGATCTCAGTAAAATCAAGGGGGAGAAAGCACTTGCATACGTTATTACACAGCCCCCAACAGTAGCTGCAGAGTAGGGCAGAGTGAATGTCAGGAGACTTGTGCTCCATGTAATTTGGGTAATCATTGATCATTGACAAATTTACTCTTCATATAGACTGGGCAAACATTAATAGCAGTGACAGCTTGCAGGACAAGTACAGAGAAAGTTCACAATTGATCTCCTAGATCAGTGTGTTCACGAATCAACGAGGAGGCAATTTTGGATCAAGCATTCTCTATGAGAAAGGACTAATTAACACCCCTGTAGAGAAGGAGTCTCTAGGGAAGACTGACTGACAGTAATATGAAATAGTTTAACATTGAAATGCTTTCACAATCAGTCAAATCTCGGGCCTTGTATCTAAATAGCAGACAGGTCAACTATGATAGACTGGGAAACTCAATTAAAAGTTGAGGTAGTAGGTAAGCAGAAGTAGAATTTGAAGACAATCTACGATAAATATAGTTTAATGTAAAATCCACACTTTATGTACATTCCTTTAAGGCAAAAATACTGCACAGAAAATGTAGTCCAACTGTGGTGACAAAGAGACGTAAAGACAACATTCAATGCAAGTTAAAATCTAAGAATATCCCCCTAAACGGTAGTGAGCTGAGGTTTGGGGTATTGAAGACTTCAGTAAAGGACAAGAAAAGAAAAATGAAAATCAGAATTGGCTAACAAGAGAGACATGAAAGCAGATTTTAAATGTTTCTGTGGGTATATGAATCTGAAACAATTAGACGAAAGAAAAATATGCCCATTTGATGCAGAGAGAGGTGAAATTGGGATTTGACAAAGATTTTGAAATTAATGAACATAGTCCAGCCATTTCAGAAAAAAAGAAGGAAGAATAGACCGGTTAGCCTAGTGGGCAAAATGCTGGATTCTATCATAACAGTAACACACTTACAGATGATGGAGTAGATCCAATTTACAGGAGTCATAGTTATGTTTTACAAACCTTCCCTCATTTAAAATGAAACTAAAATGTTCCTGAGAGGAGAATGGTGGGAAGACTATGGCTCTGCTCAGAAATTAGGACATCATGAACAACAAACCAAACCCAAAACTGACTGAAAATCAAATTGGTCAGACTATTGAGTACAGGAGTTGAGAAGTCACGTTGCAGCTTACAGGACATTTTTAGGCAAATTTTAGAATATTGCGTGCAATTCTGGTCTCCTTCCTATTGGAAGGATGTTGTGAAACTTGAAAATGTGCACAAAAGATTTACAAGGATGATGCCAAGGTTGGAGATTTGAGCAATAGGGAGAAGTTGAATAGGCTGGGGCTGTTTTCCCAGGAGCGTCAGAGGCTGAGGGGTAGGATAAACAGACAAAGTCTTTTTCCTGGGGTTGGAGAGTCCAGAACTAGAGGGCACAGGTTTAGGGTGAGAGGGGAAAAATATAAAAGAGACTTAAGGGGCAACTTTTCTATGCAGATGGTGGTAAATGTATGGAATGAGCTGCCAGAGGAAGTGGTGGAAGCTAGTAGAATTGCAATATTTAAAAGGCATCTGGATGGGCATATGATTAGGAAGGGTTTGGAGAGATATTGGCTGGGTGTTGGCAGGTGGGAGTAGATTGAGTTGGGATATCTGGTCGGCATGGACAAGTTGGACCGAAGGGCCTGTTTCTTTGCTGTACGTCTCTATGACTATGGAGAGAAAGTGAGAGAGCGAGACAGCAAGAATGAGAGTGAGAGACAGAGAGGGACAGAGAGGGATAGAATGCAGCTGCTCTGAAGGCAAGAAATAACTTTTTGTGTTAGCAGCCAATTCTGGTAAGAGTTGACTCTGCTGGTATCTTGGGGTTTTGCTGCCTAGATTAGAAAACGTTTTAGGAATTAATTGTTAAATGGTGTATGCAGAACCTTTGTTCTTCCACTGACCCTTCTTCAACTAGCCCAACAAGACGTAGAAGAAAGTGAGGAATGCAGATGTCAGAGAGTCAGAGACCAAAAGCATACTGCTGGAAAAGTACAACAGGTCAGGCAGCATCTGATGAATACGAGAGTTGACATTTCGGGCATAAACCCCATTCTGAAAGAAGGGCTTCTGCCCAAAACATCGGCTCTCCTGTCCCACTGATGCTGCCTGACCCGCTGTGCTTTTCCAACCCCATACTTTTTGATTTCAACTGGGTGTGGCCAGCCAATCATGTATTGCCCATAACATCATAGTTGTACAGTGCCATCACAGAGCAGTGTCTGTCAGAAGGCCAGCAGAATGCCTTGTATTCAAGAGCAAAAAATACCAGCTTTATATGAGGGGAACAAATATGAGACCACCTGACATTTACACATTGCTTCTGCAACTCTCACTCTCCCCTGCTGAATTGCAGAATTTCAATTGGCACATGGTCTGTTCCTGCGTCATAAACCCGATGTGACCCTGGCAACCATATTGATGAGCAGGCAGCAAGATGTTTGCATCTCACTGAAACTGGGCACAGACAAATTGTGCAGTACAATTCCCTGCTGTCAGAACATTATTAGTCAGCAATTTTAACACACTGAAGTTAATGAAAAAGTTGAAATTTAAGTCAGAATTCAGACAATTTGCAATTGTCGTTCTGATATAATGTATACTTATGGCCCAAAGTGTACTAAATTCCCGGCAATAGAAATTATTATTTTCATGAATGGTTACCCTATATTCAAAAAAAAAAGGTATCGTTGATTATCCTTGGAAATCCAATGACTCAATAATATTCTTGCTACTGACATCTATGCAAGATGTTCTATGCAAAACGATTGTCCATTTCTCTCACTCATTCAGATTGACCGAAAGAGCAATCAGTCCCAACAGAATTGAGCACTGTCCCTTTGAGAGTCCTGCTGCATGTTTCATCCACTCCCCACCAACTGAAGCACTCTACTCACGGCACTGGTGATTGGAAGGATGCAAACAGGTAGTACAGACTGTAGGCGAGGACACAGGTATATGAAATGTTGTCAAATGCTGTAAATACAATGGCATTTATGCCCAAACCTTAAAATTAAATAAGAAGCATGAGATTAGTTTTGAAACTGTTTTGAAATAAATTAAGAGACATTGAACCATAGAGTCCTACAGCACAGCAGCAGGCCCTTTGGCCCAAACTGCCCCATGCTGACCAAAATGTCACTCTACAAAATACCCTGGAAGAACTGCAACAAACATTACATTGGATAGATGGGCAGGAAAATTGCCAACAGGATACACGAGCACCAAATAGCCACCAAAAGACATAACCAACTATCACTGGTATCCTTACACACAGAAGAAATGGGACACTAGTTCGACTGGGACAATACATCCATCCTGGGACAGGCTAAACAAAGACACCCATGGGAATTCCTAGAAGCCTGGCATTCAAACCGAAACTCCATCAGCAAATACATCGATCTGGACCCCATTTGGACTTAGAAAAAGAACCAGAAGATATCACCCATCATGACAGACTGAGACTCGGAAAGAGAAAGTAGGACAGAACACCAGCGCTTCAACAGAGGCTCACTGATTATGTTACCTAGCAAAATGTCTGAGAACAAATGTACCAACGCAGCGAGCAAACTTACAACCTGAACCACAACCTGAGCTACTAACCTTCTCAAAAATTGCAAATGTCCATCTGTCCTAATCCCATTTCCCTGCACTTGGCCCATATCCTTCTAATTCTTTCCTATCCATCTATTTGTCCAAATGGCTTTTAAATGTTGTTAATATACCCACTTCCACTGGCAGCTCATTCCATATGCATACCACTCTCCTTATGAAAAAGGTTGCCCTTCAGTTTTATTCCCTTTTATTCTTTTCCTCTAACCTTAAACTGATGCCCTTTGGTCCTCAATTCCCCAATTCTGTGAAAAGACAGAGCATTCACCCTACCTATGCCTCTTATCATCTTATACACCTCTATAAGATCCTCCCTCAGTCTCCTACACTCTAAAGAAAAAAGGTCCTAGCTTGTCCAAGCTCTCCCTATAACTCAGACCATTGAGTCCAAGCAACATCCTTGTAAATTTCTACTGCACTCTTTCCAGTTTAATAACATATTTCCAATAACAAAGTGACCAAAACTGAACACAATACTTCAAGCGCAGCATCACGAATGTCCTGTTTAACTGCAACATAACTCCCCAATTTCTATACTCATTGGCCAGACTGATGAAGGCCAGTGTGCCAAAAGCCTTCTTCACTGCCCTATCTACCTGTGACTCCACTTTCAGTAAACTGGGAATCCCTGAACTCTAAGATCCTTCTGTTCCACTCACTCCTTACAGCCTTACCATTCACCATGAAACTCCTACCTTGATTTGATTTTCCAAAATGCAAGACCTCACGCTTATCTATGTTAAGTTCCACTTGCCATTTCTCGGACCACTCCCAGCTGATCAAGGTCCTGTTGCAATTTATGATAACCTTCCTCACTCTCCATTATACCACCTATTTTAGCGTCGTCAGCAAAGTTACTAATCACACTTTGAACATTCTCATCCAAATCATTCATATAGATAACAAACAGTAATGGGCCAAGCACCAACCTCTGAAGCATTCCACTTGTTGCAGTCCAACAAGCAGCTTTCCGTTATTACCCACTGCTTTCTACAACAAGCCAATTGTGGATCCAATGTGCCAGCTCCAACTGGATTACATGCGATCTAGCCTTTCAGAGCAGCCTACCATGTGGAATCTTATCAAAGGCCATACTGAAATCCATTTTGACTATGTCTACCGCCCCACCCTCAACCACCTTCCTGGTCACTTCACCAAAGGTTGCTAACAAATTTGTGAGGCATAGTCTCTCATTCACAAAACCATGCTGACTACTCCTAAACAAACCGTTTTTCCAAACGCATGTACACCTTACCCCGTAGAATCTTCTCAAGCAACTTACCTACCATACATGTTAGGCTTACTGATCTATCGTACCCAAGCTTTTCTTTACAGCCTTTCTTGAATAAGGGCACACCATTCCTCCTCACAGAATTAGCTGGTAGACAAAATCAATCTTATCTAGTTGCCAGTTGGCATTGCAATTTCTGTTGTTGTTTGTATTTCCAGAGGATTATGTGCGCACGTGATGGATGAGTATAAGCTGTACTTTAATTCCAAGAACCTTAATTTGGATAGATATGTTTCTAAATTATTGAAATGTAAAATTCTTGAGTCATTCAACTTCAAATGTCGCATTTTCATTGCATTTGCAACAAAAATCCTGAACAATATAGGCTGAGATTTTCAGGATTCCAGATATGCTGTCATCAGTTATGTATTTTAGAAGGGATTGAAATGGATGTTGATCTAAGAAATAATTTACTAATAAAGCCAATAGTCTGAGATTTTACTGGCCTGTCCCAGTGTCATACCAAAGGCAAAGGAGCTGCTCCGAATCCTATGTAAACAGCAAACTACTCAATGAGGCAGCATGTCTTAACAGCAAGGCGAGAACATCGAGGACATTACCTTTCACTGTGAATGAAAATAAGAAAGGTATCCACTTATAGTCTTTTGCATAAACGTAAGACATCTCTAAGCACCTTACAGATAATTTATAAGGGGAGGAAACGGCCTGGTGGTATTATTGCTGAACTGTTAATCCATAGACCAAGATAATGTTCTGGGAACCAGGGTTCGATTCCTGTCATAACAGATGGCAAAATCTGAATTCAATACAAATCTGGAATGAAGAATTTAATGATAACTCAAAAAGGTTGACCCTTTATTTTTTACAGTTGGAAAAGACCATTTCAATTAGTTCTTGTATAACGGACTATAATTGCTGTTTCTTGTCCTTTTTTGTGTGCAATAAACTGGCTTATTTATAAGATAGAGTAAATGATAGCATCTTACATTGAGTTTGAAAGTGATGTAGTTCAATCAAAAATGATTACATTAAATATAAACAAAGGGATTTAATAAACGGTGAAGATAAAGATTAGCTATGGGTGGATTACGACCCAAAATGAAAGGTACGACAGTAGACATTTAATGGTTAACACTGAAAGACAAACAAAGATGATGGAATACCACAGGTCACAACAGCATATGTTTTTGGTGGGGATAGATATTATATGGAACTGTAGGCTAATCCACAACATTCCTGTACACTCCCTGACCTCATTCCCAAAGCATGGAGCATTGGTGGGTGTTAAAGTCAGTAACTCTCTCATCATACACAAATAATTAATGGTCAAATGATTTGTTAAAGACTCAGTTGACCACAGTATTACACTGCGCACACCATCAAACAGTTGGTGTAGGCAGGAGCGTGATTCCTTTCTTATAACAATCAAGTTGTCTGCTATCATCACTGGGTGGGATGTTCTTCATGGTGTTTCATAAGTGCCCACCTGTAGTGCTTTAAGGCTCGCTTTGGATTCTGAGCTCACTGCTGATTCTGCCTGGATGAGGTGGGAGGCATACCAGCTAATTTCACTCTCTGTAGTTAGCAATGAAAATACATTCTTTTAAAGCACAGAAACCTCCCAAATATAGTGTTCCAACTGCGGGTAACAAAACAAATCTAAGATCATAATGGATCAAAGGAAGACACCTGTAAAGTGTCAAAAAGAAAGTAAATAAAAGATTCAGAGCATTTTAGTAAAGGAGAACCAAGGAAAACATTGATAAAATGCACTATGAAACTAAACGAGTGAGAAACAAAAGCAGAGTGTAAATGTTTTTATATACATGTAAAAAGGAATAGAACAGCAAAAGCAAACGTAAATCCATTAGAAGCAGACACAATTCCAGCCCACTTAGAAAATATGATTGGATTTGGAAGAGTCTACATGGATTTAGGAAAGGAAAATCATCTTTGACAAACCTGGGAGAGTTTAAGGATCTAAATAATATATTAAATAAGAACCGATAGATGTTGTCGGTTTAGGTTTTCAGAATGTTTTCAAAAAGGTTCCACACTGGAGTGAAAAAAATTAGAGCACATGGGAGTTGGGGGAGGAATATATTAGCATGGATTGAGAACTGATTAATGGACATGAAAGAGTATAAGAACAACTGATTCAATTTTAGTTTAGTAAGCTTCAATTAGTGTGGTTCCAAAGGGGTCAGTGTTTAGGCTCCAGCTATTTATAATCTGTAGGAATGATTTGAAGAAAAACAAAATACTGCAGAGGCTGGGAATCTTAAAGAAACAAACAGAACACTCGAGAAACTCAGCAGGCCTGGTAGCATCCGTGCAGAAAGAAAGAGTTAACATTTTGAGTTCATTATGACTCTTCAGTCAGGGTTCAACATCATATTTCCAAATTTGCAGATGGAGTTTAGAAGAGTGATAGGTGATCTAATGCCATCATACAAAAGTCTTGCAGGGATTGACATGGTCAACGCAGGAGGAAGGTTTCTTATATTACAATAAAGGGTGAGTCATTTAGGACTGTAATTTTTTGGAATTTCATCAATCAATCAAAAATAGGGGCAGTGAATATTCAGAAATCTTTGCCCCAAACGACAATGAAAACTCAATAGTTGAGCTTGCCCAAGGCTGAAACTGATTTATGCCTATAAATCAAGGGACACAAGATTATTACAGGAAACTGTTGTTTTACTTAAATCTCATTGCAAAGCTATCTGTTTGAAAATAGTACACAAACATGCTTACATTATGAACGTGGAGTAACAAAGGTCTTTCAACAGTTTGGATAACAAGGAGACTCCCCTGTTCCATTAACATCTCCTTAAGATAATTATACTGGAAAAGGTCTTCACTAATTCACTCACTCAAGTTTCAGAGGTTCTTGCAGATCCCAGCAGAATCACCTACAACATCATGTTTACAAATAGGTTCTGTCAAATTCAGAAGTCAACAAACGGATCTCTCCAGCATCTCCACTCTGTCTACCTCAATTAATGACATCAAGTCATACAGTGTTACAGCATAGGAAGATGCTCTTCAACCTATTGTTTCTGTACCAGTTATCAAGAACTGATCTACTCTAATCCCATTTCCCAGTACTTAGCCTTGTATCCTTTGGTGTTTCAAGTGATCATCTAGACTGTTTTTAAATGCTGTAGTGGTTCCTGCCTCTACCACCGTTTTAGAAAGTGAATTTGAAACAGTGAAAGGAGATATTCCACTGTTTTAATTGTGAACAACATCTCTGCAAGGCGATCTAACACCAACATCTGGTGAAGTAAATATAGTGACTATATTCATGGGTATAAAACACAATTGCTCGTTTAAACTGTTGCCAAATCAAGACTGCTCAGAACACTAATCCTGTAACATGGGCACAGCTTTCCACACTGCATCCGGTCCAAGGCTGGCAAACTGCCCAAAGGAAGTTTCCAGGAAAAACATTGGCATCCCAGTGACTGCCAGCATCAGAATGTAGGGAATAAGGAAAGCACCTGCAAAATATAGAAAAGGGAAAGTCAAATAAATTGCTTGAATATTAATGTCACCAGGTTTCATAACTAATAGTTCATTTCGTATTAATACTGGAATGAAATGTTGTTGACAGAAGAGTGTGGCTGCAGATTGTAGATTGCGTCTTTTTTTGTATTTAGATCCTGTGTACTATCAACATTCAGGGACCTATACAACAGTGTTGCTCCTAAAACCTGAGGTCAGCCACACCTGCTGATTTCTCTAGCATTCTCTATTTGTTTTACGCACCGGGCATGCGCGTTATTTTGCTTTTATTTAGCTTTGATAATTGTACTTGGCAGCCTCAGGATGACTGTCAGGAGGAAAATGCATGATTCCAATGGCCAGGAGGTTGGAAAGGGCCTCTTTATAGGATTGAAGCTTGGAATGAAAATACAATCAGTGCAGTCGAATGATGCTACTGACATTGATTCCATTTTCCTCAGGAGAGCTGTTTCTGTCATGCTTGTGGACCAGGGAAAAGAATCATGAATGTAGCAAAACAGTGTGACACCATAAGGCTTCCTGTAAGGAGGGCAATCTTTCCAGGAGTGTCAGAGAGATTCTCCAAGTTTGGGATGATGCACCACATTCTCCATTTCGTCCTGGCCATTGGAGAGCTGCAAAGTTACCTCTGTGCACCATTTCCTGTCTTGGAAAGAGGAAGGGTCAGAAACTGGAAAGAGGAGATAGGGGCAAGGTGACATTGACCCCATCGACATGGGTACGATGAGATTGTGAGGCTATCCTTCAATGAACACAGACTTCCCCACCCTAACACACACCAATCATTCACCAGCATCACACTCATTTCAAACTCTTCCACCAGGAAATCCCTGCACCAAAATTAATCAATAAATAAAAACCACCAAAAATCTTCACAAGCCAGCTTTACACCACTGAACTCTTCACCCTTGTGTGCAAGCCTTTACTGTCTTCCAGATATTGCCACCCAGCCCAATGTTACATTCCTGCCCTCATGACTGAAGCTTGACTGGTGCAATGTGCTGATCTCACAGCAGGAAACTACAGATGGCCATGCATGGTATCTTCAAACGCCTACATGATTTGAGGGCCTGATTTCAGACTGGAGCGGTACAATGACCTGGTGGTTAGAATAGAATCATTGAGTCATACAGCACAGATATAGACACTGCAGTCCAACTCGTCTATGCCAACCAGACATCCCAATCTGACCTAGTCCCATTAACGTCTGGCCCATATCCCTCCAAACCTTCCTCCTCATGTATCTGATATAAAAGTTGCCTTTCCAGTTTTGTAATTGTATCAGCCTTCACAACTTCCTCTGGCAGCTTGTTCCATAAAAGCACCTTCCTCTGCATGAAAACATTGCCCCTGGATTCCCTGTTAATTCTTTCCCCACTCCCTGTAAACCTTTGCCCTCTAGTTTTGGACATCTGCACGTTGGCTATTCACCCTATCCATGCCCCTCATGATTTTATAAACCACCCTAAGGTCACCCCGCAACTCCAATAATCTAGGGAAAAATGCCCAGCCTATTCATGATTTGGAGGAGCCAGTATTGGACTGGGGCAGACAAAGTTAACAGTCATACAACACCAGGTTATAGTCCAACAGGTATTTGGAAGCACTAGCTTTCAAAGCGCTGCTTCTTCATCAGGTGATTATGAATCAGGACCTATGACACAGAATGTATAGCAAAAAATTATAGTGACACAATGATATGTTGAACACACCTAGATTGTTAAGTTTTTCATCTCTTTGAATGGGTTTGCTGGTTTCGGTTCTTTAATATGTAAATCCCAGAACTTCTTTTCAGTCACATTCTCCAGATAACTTAAGGTTTTATCACAACAGGTGACATCTCAGCTCAGAGAATGCCTTGATTTCGCTGCACTTTGGATGCTGCCTGAACTGCTGTGCTCTTCCAGCACCACTGATCCAAAATCTAGTTTCCAATATCTGCAGTCATTGTTTTTACCACCTTATAGGTGTGAGGGTTTGAGTCTGTCTGTATCCCAATCTTGAGTAAAACTGGTTCTATTTCCAAAGAAGAATGTTTTTAAAAAATGTCCTCCTTCACACTCACCTGATGAAGAAGCAGCACTTTGAAAGCTAGTACTTCCAAATAAACCTGTTGGACTATAACCTAGTTTTGTGATTTTTAACTTTGTCCAGTCTATTCAGCTTCTCCCAATGGATCAAGCCCTCCAATCCCAGCAACATTTCTGTGTCCTCTCAAGTTTAACAATGCCTTTTCTATAGAAGAGTGACCAGAATTGGTTTCAGTACAGTATTACATAAGTGGTCTCACCACTGTCCAGACGAGTTTATCCTGACGATCAACAATGATAACTAGACGACCCTAAGTGGCCTGGCCAATGTTTTGGAGAGTCACAAAGTACATCCTAACTCCTATACTCAATGTACTGACCAATGAGGGTAAGTGTACCAAACGCCTCCTTCACAATCCTGTCTACCTGCGACTCTGAAGGAACTGTGAAGCTGCATCCCTCGGTCTCTGCTCAGCAGCACTCTGCAGGGCCCTACCATTAACTATATAAGCGCTGCCCTGTTTGCCCTCTCCAGTTTCCTTCCATTTGCCCATAAGCCTGTAGCTTGACTTTGCTCTGAGCAATGTGTACAATCGCTACTTCACAACGGTTAGCAACCTCCGCCTCTAGGCACTTTCACTATCTTTTCCCTTCATTCTTATTCCCTTTTGTTCATAACATCAAAAACACCATTTTCCTGCGCCTTTCAGTGCTGCAGTTAGCTTTTTGACTCTCCTCGCAAGACTTCCGCCAACACATCCTGTTTGGACTACATTACCCACGGTGCCGTTAGCCATCCCTGCACTTGCGCAGTGCAGTCGAACGTTTGGTATTAGATGGACTGCTCGCGATGCCTCATGGGAGTTGTAGTTCTGACGTGCGTTCGCGCTCCGCAGCAGCTGGTGGCCAACAGTCAGGAGTTCGAATTGGAGCGCGCGAGACCCAACGAACGACGGTCACGTGGTGCGGCTTGTGTTGTTGGAGTGAGTCTGTAAATACCGGTGGGAATACACTCCCTCAATCAACATCCTCCTCATTATATAAACTACCCCGATCCTGTCCATCAATTACTTCCAGTGACGGCTCTCCCACAGTTAAATCTGGCCTTTACTGCCCTACCCCCATTGGAAAGTTACAGAGATAGCGGCTGGAATCCTTCTGCCTATCAACTATTCACACCGGGATTCCCAGTTTAGAGAGCGGCACCATCCGGGCTGTTCACACTGTGGGGAGGTTACAGCTTCTCCCCACGTCTGCAGGAGTTCCCGCTGGGTGCTCTGGTTTCCTCCCACAGTCTGAAGGTCTGCAGTTTAGATGCTGTCTGACCTGCTGCGCTTTTCCAGCAACACATTTTCAGCTCTGGTCTCCAGCATCTGCAGTCCTCACTTTCTCCAGGTCTGCAGTTTCGGTCGACTGGCCATGCTGAATTGTCCCTAGTCTTCAGGGATGTCCAGACCGAGTGGATAGGCCACGGGAAACGCAGGGATGCAGGGTTAAACAATGCAGAGATTATGGGCCGAATGGCCTCTATTTGCATTGGAGGGATTCTCTGATTCTTTGTGAGATGCATAATTTGACATGAGCAGTAGTAGTATGGACGATCATTAGTTGAATAGCGATGTTAAGTGCATACACTATATGGGCTGCACAGTGGCACAGTGGTTAGCACTGCGCCAGGGACCTGGTTTCAATTCCCACTTCGGGCAACTGTCTGTGTGGAGTTTGCACATTCTCCCAGTGTCTGCATGGGTGTCCTCTGGGCGCTCCGATTTACTCCCATAGTCTAAAGACGTGCAGGTTAGGTGAATTGGCCTTGCTAAATTGCCCATAATGTTAGGTGCATTAGTCAGGGGTGAACGTAGGGAAATGGGTCTGGGTGAGTTGCTCTTTAGCAGGTCTGTTTCCACACTGTAGTGAATCTAATCTAATCATTTCGATTGGCAACAATACTTTCAATGCAGGATCTCAGCTACCCTCTCAAATTTACTGAAATGCTGTTGAGCACAAATAAGTTAGAGTTACTACAAAAGGTTCAGTGGAGCAAAAATGTTTGAAATTGAAGCCCTTTCTGAGATGCTGTCCTCAGTTCTCCTGTGTGCTCTCCAAAGGAAATCACAAGTGACACCACCTGAGACAGTAAAGTAATCTACCAGTCACTATTTGCATGTCTTGAAGTCAGCAGCAACTTCCATCTTGTCAAAAAGGTCAGTTATTTTGTAGTGCCTGTTTGTGATTGTATGTTTTTGTTAAATTGCACACATACTGTTTTTATATTTGAAACTTGATCACAGTGCTAGTGTGGAGTAAGGGCGGATGGCATAACCGTTGGTGACTGCAGGTTAAAAATGCTCTCTGGTTCTTTGAATGTGATTTTTTTTACACCATTTACTTGTTGTCTTTGTGCTTTTTTCTCCCCTGTATTTTGGATTTCATGACAATACCTCCTCCATTTCTGTAGGCCAGGTACGGGAATCTCCATACATTGCCCAAACCCACAGCAAAACCGATCACTGAGAGCAAGTAGTCAATCTTCGAGGACCAGTTACCTCGCTCCACATTCTCGTCACCTTCACGCACACGTTCACTGGTGGCAGCCTGGGGAAAAGAGAGGAAATGGCTGATTTAAAAACAGAAATTGTTGGAGAAACTCAGCAGGTCTTGGCAGCATACATGGAGAGAAAGCAGAGTTAATGTTTTGAGTCCAGTGACCTCTCTTCAGAACTGATAGTACCTAGGAAGAAACTGTACGAAAGCTGATGACGGAAATGAGCTAACCAAGCCCAAAGGGAGAGAAAGAAAGTTAGACAAAGGAATGGTTGATAGTATGGCAGGAAAGGGGGAAAAACTGATAGGGACAATGAGTAAATGAAATTTGATTGAAGCAGCGAGGTCATAATCGGACCTACAGTAGGTAAAGGACGTTGTTAGTAGAAAGTGAGGACTGCAGATGCTGGATATTAGAGTCAAGAGTGTGGTGCTGGGAAAGCACAGCAAGTCAGGGAGCATCTGAGGACCAGGAGAATCAACATTTTGGACAAAAGCCCAAACCTGAATTGAAGCTTTGTGCAGATTCCTGATGAAGGGCTTTTGCCCAAAACGTCGATTCTCCAGCTCCTCTGATGCTGCCTGACCTGCTGTGCTGTTCCAGCCCCACACTGAAGGATCTTGTTAGCTCAGCTGGCTGGCTGGATAGTTTGCAATGCAAATAGATGGCCACAGCATGAATTCAATTTGTGCACTGTCTGAATGTGGGAGAATTGTTAGATTCATTGCAGCTATTTTGTCACATATTAAAAGCCTGGAAACCATTTTAAATTTCATCTTAGTGCTTGCTTGCTCAAAGTCTGTGTTTTCCCATGCCCGGCTAAGGCAGTTGGCCTTGCAACTGTACCGATACCTGATAAATTCTTCTCTTTGGATGGAGCTATTCTTCTCTTTGCAATGACCTATTTGTCTACTAACGCCTGCTTATCATTTACTAACTGACACTGTCCAGACATTACGTGACTGAAGCAAGGTGCCCAGCTTGCTAATTATCCTGCAATTAACAGTTTGCTCATTGTTAATGAATTATGGCCTATATCATCACTTTTATGTGGCTGTTCTTCCCCTGAGGGAGAAAGTGAGGACTGTAGATCAGAGCTGACAATGTGTCGCTGGAAAAGCGCAGCAGCCAAGGAGCAGGAGAATTGATGTTTCGGGCATGAGCCCTTCTTCAGGAATGGCTCATGCCCGAAATGTCGATTCTCCTGCTCCTTGGATGCTGCCTGACCTACCGTTCTTTGTTGCAGACATTTTGTCCCCTGTCTGGGTGACATCCGCAGTGCTTGGGAGCCTCCTGTAAAGTGCTTCTTTCCTCCGGCATTTGTAGTGGTTTGAGTCTGGCGCTTCCGGTTGTTAGTTCCAGCTGTCCGTTGCAGTGGTTGGTATATTGGGTCCAGGTCGATGTGCTTATTGATTGAATCTGTGGATGAGTGCCAAGCCTGTAGGAATTCCCTGGCTGTTCTCTGTTTGGCTTGTCCTATAATAGTAGTACACATAGACATGGAAGAAAGCATGGTCTCATCCGATGTAACGGCACTGTTCACCTCTATCGACAAAACCCTAGCCAGAGAAACAATAGCCAACCTGCTGAACATACAGAACAGACAACAGGACATTGAACCTATCGACAAAGATGGCATACTCAAACTACTGGACCTGTGCCTCACAACACACTTTACATTCAACAACCAAATATATGAACAAATCAATGGCACACCCATGGGCTCACCCATCTCTAGACTCATAGCAGAAGCTGTAATGCAAAGATTAGAACAAACCACAAATTAACCCAAACTCTGGGTCAGATATGTGGATGACACCTTTGTAATCATTAAAAACACAGAAATAGAGAACACACACCGGATCATCAACGCCACACTCACAGGAATCTGATTCACGAGAGAGGAAGAAAAGGACAACTAACTCCCATTCCGAGATGTGATGGTACAGAGAACACCAAACGGAGAATTCACCACAAAGTATACAGGAAAGCCACACACACAGACCAAGTCCTGAACTACGAAAGCAACCACCCCAACACACACAAAGGTGTTGCATCAAGACACTATTCAAAAGGGCCACAACACACTGCAGTACTCATTCTCACCAAAGGTCCTTCTGAGTAGAAGTGTTTCAGTTAAGAGTGTATTAGGTCAAAATAATACTGCATGAGCTTGGAAGGTGCAGAATCAATAATCATAGAAAAGCCAAAAGAACTGCAGATAATGTAAATTAGAAACAAAAATTGAAATTGCTGGAAAAACTCAGCAAGTCTGGTAGCATATGTGAAGGGAAATCAAAGCTAACATTTTGGATCGAGAGACCCTTCCTCTGAACTGATGGTAGCTCAGAAAATGTCAGTTTATTTGCAGAAGGTATGATGGAGGGAGCAAGTAAGGAGAAAATGATAGTTGGGGATAGACCCTAAAGATAGTAGAATAGTTGAGCAGACAAGGAAATGGATAATGATCTGGCTGGAAGGGAGAATAACTGTTAATGGCTACCAATGGGTTGTGTGTAACAACAGACTTCATGACAGTCAGGCAGCATCCGAAGAGCAAGATAATCGATGTTTCAGGCATAAGCTCTTCAGCAGGAATGAGGCTTGTGGGTAGGGGCTGAGAGAAAAATGGGAGAGTGGTGGGGTTAGTGGGAGGTAGCTGGGAGAGTGATTAGGTGGATGAAGGTGAGGGAGAAGGTGATAGGTCAGAGAGGGCAGTGATGGATGGGTCCAGAGGGTGGTGCCCGAGTTGGTTGGCTTGGGACTGGGATAATGTGGAGGGAGGGGAATTGAGGAAGCTGTTGAAATCCACATTTATCCCGTGTAGTTACAGGATCCCAAGGCAGAATATGAGATGTTCCTCCTCCAGTTGTCAGTGATAAGCATTTGGCGGTGGAGGAGGCCCAGGGCCTGCATGTCCTTGACGGAGTGGGAAGGGGAATTGAAGTGTTCAGCCACAGTGCAGTGGGGTTGGTGGGTATCCCAGAAATGTTCTCTGAAACAATCCGCAAGAAGGCACCCTGTCTCCCTGATGTAGACTAGACCACATTAGGTACAACAGATGACATTGGGAGAGGTACAGGTGAATTTCTGATGGATGTGGAAGGATCCCTTGAGGCCTCGGAGGTGAGGAGAGTGGTGTGGACGCAAGTTTTGCACTTCCTGCGGTGGCATGGAAAGTTGCCAGGAGTGCAGTGTGAGCTGGTGTGGATATGAACCTGAAGAGGCAGTCACAGAGGGAATTATATTTTCAGAATGCTGATAGGGGTGGGGAGGGAAATATATCTCTGGTGGGGTCCATTTGGAGGTGGGGGATGTGTTGGAGGATGATGCATTGTATGCGGAGGTAGGTGAGGACTGGGGGGTTCTGTCCTTGTTGTGTTGTGAAGGGTGGGGTTCATGGGTGGTGGTGCATGAAGTGGAGGAGATGCGCTGGAGGGCATCATCAACCACGTGGGAAGGGAAGTTGCAATCGTGGAAGAAGGAGGCTACCTGGGAATTTGAGGTGGAATTAGTCATCCTGGGAACAGATGCAGCGGAGGTGGAGGAATTGGGAATAAGGAATGATGTTTTTACAGGAGGTAGGGTGAAAGGAGGTGTAATTTAGGTAGCTGTGTAAGTCGGTGGGCTTGTAGTATATGTGGTTAGTTGGTCACCAGAAACGGTGATGGAGAAGTCCAGGAAGGGGAGGGAGATTGCCAAGGTGGTCCAGGTGAATTTTAGGTCGGGTGAAAGGTGTTGGTAAAGTTGATGAACTGTTCAACCTCCTCAAGGGAGTATGAGGCAGTGCAGATAGTCATTGATGTACCGGAGGAACAGGTGGGATTGATGCAGTGTAACTGCGGAGAATGGACTGTTCTACATATCTGACAAACAGGGAGGCATAGCTGGGTCCCATGAGGATGCCCATGGATACCCATTTGGTTTGGAGAAATTGTTGAGGGTGAGGACCAGTTCAGCCAGGCAGATGAGGGTGTCAGTGGAAGGGTACGGGTTGGGACAGCATGAGAGTAAGAAACAGGGGTCTTGGAGACCTTTGTCGTGGTCGATCGATGTGTACACGGACTGGATGTCTATGGTGAAGATGAAGCGTTGGGGGCCAGGGGAACAAATATCTTGAAGGAGGTGTGTCACGAATGTAGGTGGTGAGTTCCTGAACTAAGGGGTCAGGACGGTGTCAAGGCAGGAAGAAATGAGTTCAATGGGACAGGTGCAGGCTGAGACAATGGTCAACAGGGGCAGTCAGGTTTGTGAATCTTTGGAAGGAGGTGGCTGAGTGGTTAGCACTGCTGCCTCTCCGTGCCAGGGAGTTGGGTTTGATTCCAGCCTGGTGTGACTGTGTGGAGTTTGCACATTCTCTCCCTGTGTCTACGTTGGATTCCTCTGGTTGCTGCAGTTTCCTCCCACAGTCCAAAGATGTGTAGGTTAGGTGGCTTGGCCATGCTAAATTACACATAGGATCCAGGGATGTGCAGGCAAGGTGGGTTAGCCATGAAGAATGCAGGGTTACAGGCATAGGGTGGGGGCGTGGGTCTGGGCGAATCGCTCTTCAGAGGGTTGGTGCAGACTTGATGGGCAGGATTTCTTAAGATGGTCGAGGGCCCATTTGCTTTTCTTCATATTAGGACAGTGGACTCAGTTTGTCGTCCATCATGGCCCCGTTCTGATAACAGAGGCCTGTCCATCTCAACTAAGATCAGAAACCAGAGCCGCTCCTTGAGTAAGTACCAATTTTGTGGGACTTGTGGACAAATTTTATACGTAATCAGATTGGTGACAGGGTCGAGAGTGTGGTGATAGAAAAGCACAGCAGGTGAGGCAGCATCCAAGGAGCAGGAGAATCGACATTTCAGGCAGAAGCCCTTCATCAGGAAGCCCTTCATGGATGCAGCCTGATCTGCTGTGCATTTCCAAAACCACACTCTCGACTCTGATCTGCAGTCCTCACTTTCTCCAAATTGGTGACAGGGAAATCTCTGCTCATCTTATTTGAAATCCAGAGTGATCCCTTCTCTGGTTTAACCTGTTCATTAGTGCCACCCTGTACAAGATGGACTTTGGCAATTAACAAACTGCCCTGAAGACAGGACAAAGTGGCTGATGGTGTCTCTCTGCTTCCTTGTTCACAGGGCTGAACAGATTCATCAAGGACATTGAGATGATGATTGGGGAAAAGAATTGGCTCTTCTGGCTGTGGTGGAGAGCATGCTGGTTTCTTATCTCATCGAGTTTGCTGTAGTAAGGAGATGTTACATCTTTTAGTGTTTTAAACAGAAAATGAAGTACAGATAATCATTCTGTTTTTGATATGATTTTAGACCTTCATTTTAAACAGATGATTTGTCCCACCAACATATAGACCTGTTGAATACCCTGTCTGGACAGTAGCACTGGGCTGGTGTATGACCATCTTCTGTATTATGTGGGTCCCCAATGTGGCTGTAGTGAGAGTTGTGCAAGCTGAAGGCTCCACCTTGTGCCAGGTAAGGAAATACCAAAAGTAAAACAAAAAAACTGCTGATACTGGAAATTTGAAACAAAAGCAGAAATGGCTGAAGAGACTCAGCAGGTCTGACAGCTTTTGTAGATAGAAAGTGCAGTTACCATTTCAAGTCCAGTTCTGAAAATGAGTCACTGAAGTTGGGCATAAATAGCATCGTGTGGATGGAGATAGGTTGAAGTAACATCAGTGGCATTAAGTACATTTTTGGAAAGACTTCACCCCTACTCTCTCACACATACATGTCACGTGCCAACACACAGACACATGTGCATTTAACATGTATGTATGTACATGCAAATGTACATGTACATTGAGATATACAAAATTACAGTAGTAAATGAGACATATATACGTAATTCCTGCAATTATAATATGATTGTCAACCAACATGAAAATTACTCTCTTGAATTGGAATTAGCTTTTTTTTTCAGGAAATTTCTCAGCAGTCCTTCAAATCGATTCTATCCACACGACCTGTTATGAATGTCTCTGGCATTCTTCAAAAATAATTATATCAGTTTTCTCACAAAATAATTACAGATTCTATATTTAGTTTCAAGCTCTCATCCCTCTTATTGCTACCAGTATGTTCCTCTCAATTTTTCATCAAACTAACAGTCAGAAATTTCCTGAGTGAGATCATTCCTTCTTATGAAATTTTGGGACTGCCCAATCCTCCCTCCACAACTTATCTTTTTTATATCAGTTCCAACTGCAGGATGACCAGATTTGGATCTGGATTTTCTGTCGTTGGAAGTTCAATGATGGATAGAAATCAGGCAGAAATGATTAAACCTTTCCATTTTTGCTGCTTGCACATCAGCTCCTGATTGGGGTCCGTACCTGGAAGAGCACAGTGGGGAACAACGTAGAAGCAAGCTTGATTCTACGGAAGCCCCAAATTGTCTCCAACGTCAGGCAACTCCTGAGATCTTCGAGGAGAAAGTGAGGACTGCAGATGCTGCACTCCTGAAGAAGGGCTCATACCCGAAACGTCGATTCTCCTGCTCTTTGGATGCTGCCTGACATGCTGCACTTTTCCAGCAACACATTTTCAACTCCTGAGATCTGACAACTTCTAATATAATTGTGGTTCCAGTAAGTCAGCTGTGATAATCCAGATATGCTGTATGTCAGTTACTTCCTTGTAACCTGGCATTTCTTTGCCATATGTTTTATTTAAATTTCTTTTCAAACCACTTGGATGCTGTTAAACTATTCTTCTTTTCTTCAGGGTTATGCTTGGATTCTCTTGTTAACTTGTCCCAATGTCGTCTTCATAATTACTGTGCTCCTTTCAGTTCTTGTTGGCATTGGTCGATTGCTTTCGAGTTTATTTCACAGCTTTAACTAAATTCTTGGCGGAAACTTTGTAGACGTGGGAATTTATTTAAATTAATTGGAATAGCATGACAACTCTTTGCAAGGCTGTCTTTGTTTAATAAACCACACTGGATTGAAGTATAAATTTAAAAAGTAACAAGATGATACAGTCATAAAGTCACAGAGATGTACAGCATGGAAACAGACTCTTCAGTCCAACCTGTCCATGCCAAACAGATATCCCAACCCAATCTAGTCCCACCTGCTAGCACCTGGCCCATATCCTTCCAAACCCTTCTTATTCATATACCCACCCAGATGTCTTTTAAATGTTGCAATTGTACTAATTGTACCACGGTGGCACAGTGGTTATCACTGCTGCCTCACAGCGCCTGAGACCCGGGTTCAATTCCCGACTCAGGCGACTGACTCCCCGTGTCTGCATGGGTTTCCTCCGGGTGCTCCGGTTTCCTCCCACAGTCCAAAGATGTGCGGGTCAGGTGAATTGGCCATGCTAAGTTGCCCGTAGTGTTAGGTAAGGGGTAAATGTAGGGATATGGGTGGGTTGCGCTTCGGCGGGTCGGTGTGAACTTGTTGGGCCGAAGGGCCTGTTTCCACACTGTAAGTAATCTAATCTAATCTAACCTCCGTGACTTCCTCTGGCAGCTCATTCCACACACGTACCACCCTCTGCGTGAAAAGATTGCCGGTTGGTCCCTTTTATATCTTTCCCCTCTCATCTTAAACCTCTAGTTCTGGACTTCCCCACCCCAGGGAAAAGACCTTGTCTATTTATTCTATCCATGCCCTGCATGAATTTATAAACATGATGTTGAACATATTAAATTTTCAGATTGTAAGTTTGCTCGCTGAGCTAGAAGGTTTGTTTTCAGACGTTTTGTCACCATGCGAGGTAACATATGATGATGTTACCGAGCATGGTGAAGCGCTGGTGTTCTGTCCCGCTTTCTATTTGTGTGTCTTGGTCTGTTGTGGTGGGTGATATCATTTCTGGTTCTTTTACTGAGAAGTTAGTAAATGGGGTCCAAACCATTGTGTTTATTGATGGAGTTCTGGTTTGAATGCCAGGCCTCAAGGAATTCCCATGTATGTCTTTGTTTAACCTGTCCTAGAATGGATATGTTGTGGCAGTCAAAGTGGTGTCCTTCATCATCTGTGTGTAAGGCCAGCTGCTGCTTATGTATCCTGGTGGCTAATTTCCTGCCTGTCTATCCGATGTCGTGTTTGTTACAGTCCTTGCAGGGTATTTTGTATATGACATTCATTTTTCTGGCTGTTGGTACATGTCCTTTAGGTTCATCAATAGCTGTTTCAGTGTTTTGGTAGTTTTGTGGGCCATCATGATGCCAAGGGATCTGGCTGTCATCTCCGAGATGTCTTTGATATATGGTCGTGTGGCTAGAGTCTTTGATTGTGTCGTGTCTTCTTGTTTGGGTTTGTTGTTTGAGAACTAGCAGACTGTGCTTATCGTGTACCCATCGTTCTTGAATAGGTTGTTTGGATGTTTTTTCTTCTGCTGCCTGTAGTTCTGGGGTACTGCAGGGTGTTGTGGCTCATTTAAATAATGTCCTGATGCAGCTCCCTTTGTGGATGTTGGGATGATTGCTCCTTTGGTTGAGTATCTGGTCTGTGTGTGTTGATTTCCTGTAGATGCTGGTCTGCAGTTCTCCATTGACTGTTCATTCCACTTTGACATCGAGCAAGGGGAGTCTGTTGTTGTTCTCTTTTTCTTTCTCTTCTCTTCTGCTGTACTCAATGACAGGAGCAATCATCCCAACACCTACAAAGAGAGCTGCATCAGGACAATATGTAAATGAGCTACAATGCACTGCAGCACCCTGGAACTACAAGCAGCAGAAGAAAAACACCCATTTAACCTATTCAAGAACAATGCTTCCCCAATAAGCACAGTCTATTGATTCTCAAACAAGCCCAAACACGAAGACACAATTTGCGCAGAGACTCTAGCCACACGACCATACATCAAAGACATCTCGGAGATGACAACCAGACTACTTCGACCCTTGGCATCATGATAGCCCATAAACTTACCAACACACTGAAACAACTGCTGATGAATCTAAAGGACTTGTACCAACTACCAACAAAATACCCTGCAAGGATTGTAGCAAACACTCCATCAGATAGGCAGGAAACTAGCCACTAGGATACATGAGCAGCAACTAGCCACCAAAATACATGATCAGTTATCACTAGTATCCTTACACACAGACGAAGAAGGACACCACTTTGACTGAGATAACACATCCATCTTAGGACAAGCTAAGCAGAGGCAGGCATAGGAATTCCTCGAGGCCTGGTATTCAAACCAGAACTCCATCAATAAACAAATCAATTGGGACCCTATGTACCAACCTCCTAGAAAAAGAGCCAGAAGTAATATCACCCACCACAACAGACCAAGAGACACAAATAGAAAGCGGGGCAGAACACCAGCTTCACCGGAGGCTCACTGATGATGTTACCCAGCATGGTGACAAAACGTCTGAAAACAAACCTACCAGCTCAGCGAGCAAACTTACAACGTGAACCACAAGCTGAGCTACAAATCTTCTCAAAAATCGTAAATATATAAATTATTCTTTCGACTTTCCATGGAATGTTCTATTCAATTTTGAGCCTTGCATTTCAGCAAGAACGTTAAGCCTTGAGAGATTGCCCTTAATTGACCATTTTGGTGGAAGTCAAGAAGGCCGTCTATGGATCATTTTAATTAATTACCGAGGTGGCAGGAAGAGGGTGAGGGGCCAAGCCCATTATATCACCTTCTGACCATCTTCAGGGAAGAGAAAATTCCACTTGAAGTATTGTCACCGTATCAAAACTGACAAAGATTGAGAAGAGTTCAGAGTTAATGCTTGAGGTGTTGAGAAGGACTGTATCAGTTAAAAGCCCTGGCCCTATCAGACCCTCAGCCCCTCTTGAAAACACTTCAGGCCTTCCCTCAGTTCGATTAGATTACTTACAGTGTGGAAACAGGCCCTCCGGCCCAACAAGTCCACACCGGCCCGCCGAAGCGCAACCCACCCAGACCCATTCCCCTACATTTACCCCTTCACCTAACACGACGGGCAGTTTAGCATGGCCAATTTACTTAACCTGCACATTTATGGACTGTGGGAGGAAACCGGAGCACCCGGAGGAAACCCACGCAGACACGGGGAGAATGTACAAACTCCACACAGACAGTCGCCTGACGCGGGAATTGAACCTGTGTCTCAGGCGCTGTGAGGCAGCAGTGCTAACTGCTGTGCTGCCGTGCTGCCCACATTGGAACCTCCCATTCCCAGGTATTTACCTGCAGTGACAGACTTCACACATACTGGTGAATCTTCTGAGACCATAAAACCGTAGTCCAGGAGTGGATCTTTGATAATCTTCACTGTGACCTTCAAAGGGCTGCTCGGCTGGTTTGTGTTAGCAGCTGCTCCATCGGCTGGACCTTGATTACTTCAATCACAAACAAAGCAAGGGTCACATTTGTCAATCATTGTCAGAATCTTATTATTTTCCATATTATTTAATCCACCTCTCACCCATCCTCACCACACCCCTTCAATCCCCCATCCCCCACCCCCAGCCTGGACTCGGTCAGGTTCCTGCAAAATTCTCACTCGTAGTCTCTCCCCATCGCATTGTCTTTCTGAGAGAGAGGTCATTGTAAAAGGGATTTCCTCTGCTTCTCTGTATCCACCTCAAAACTGACACACCCATTCTCTAGGAACCTGCCAAAACCAGGGTGAAAAATTCCAGCAAGCTGTTTTGAGAATGTCAAAGGATCAGAAGATTCTTGGTGAGTTAATAGAATCAAAGACAGAGGCTATGAGTCACAGAACCTCTGCTCTGTCCAAACTGCAGCAAATTGGCTAGGATGAGATCAAAATGTAGTTAGTGAATAAAACCAGGAAATTTTCAGCAAGTTTGGCAGCATCTGTGGAGAAACTTTCAGGTTCGTGAGTCACTGACACGCCCATTGAGGTGATTGATCAGTCCATGGTCTAGAATGGCGGAACAGGCTCAAGGGGCTGAATGGTCTGCTCAGGCTCCAATATGCCTTCATCAGAAGTGGGTAAAGTCAGGGTGCAATTTCCCCTCCCTGGAGATGGTGAGGAAAGGGCAAATATTTGGTTGAGTTCACCCAGAGGTGTACTCAGTCCCTTTCTCACCACCTCCACTCCGGGCAGGAAAATCCATGGTGGGCATCCTCAGCCCGCCAACAAGTGAAGCTTTTGAATCAACAGCTAATAGACAATAGACAATAGGTGCAGGAGTAGGTCATTCAGCCCTTCGAGCCTGCACCGCCATTCAATATGATCATGGCTGATCATTCCTAATCAGTATCCACTTCCTGCCTTATCTCCATAACCCTTGATTCCAAGGGCCTAAGCCACTCATTGGGCTGAATACCCTCTCTCCCAGCTGGTGGGAACAGGGCGTGTTTTCTTCACAGGGAAGCTCCACTTGCCTGAATCTGGGGCTAATTGGGACAGGGAGGGTTACTCACCCCATCCCCAATAGTGTCCCCAAAATACCCACTTTCTTACCCACTGGTGAAGCTGGTCATGGTGTGCCACTTGTGCTTCCAACCCTGAGCCTACAAATTTCTGATTGAGCAGTTACCTCTGGGTGGGTGGTGGACAGGGCAAGGATTCAGTGAGCAGGCTCCTGATTGGACAAAGGAGAAGCCCTTAAGTACCAAATTGATGCTCAATCCAATGAGCTTTCATGCTGGGGTGATAAAGAGAGCCTAAGTAGGTTAATGCCCCTTGAAGTCACCTATGCCCACATTTAGTACTCACCACATTAAATCCTAGCCTTAGGGATGTACCAGGTTTTAAGCAAATGCAAGGGTAGAGAGTGGAAAGAAAAAACATGGGATGGTCTGTGATGAGATTCAAGACTGGACAATAACAAAGGGGGTAATGGTGTTAGGCAAATTAAGTCAGAATGGAACAAATCAAGGAGCAAAACACGAATGTGGAGGAGGGATACACAATGACAACAGAGTCACTGCCACAAGATTGGCTGTTTTCCCTGGAGGCTGAGGGGTGACCTTACAGAGATTTATCAAATCGTGTGGGTAAATAGATAAGGATTTTTCCATGGGGTGGGGGAGTCCAAAACTAGAGGGCAGAGGTTTAAGATGAAAAGGGAAAGATTTAAAAGCGTCCTAAGCGGCAACTTTTTCACACAAAGGGTGGTGTGTGCATGAAATGAGCTGTCAGAGGAAGTGGTGGACATTGGCATAATTACAACAGTGAAAAAGCATCTGGATGGGTATATGAACAGGAAGGGTTTAGAGGGATATGGGCTAAGTGCTGGCAAATGGGACTAAATTAAGTTATCTGGTCCTCATGGATGAATTGGATTTAATACTCTTTTCGTGTTGCCCTGATTCTATAAACGATTCAGAGATCTGAATTATTGGGTTAGACATCAAATGGCCATGGAATTTTGATCCAGTGCTGGGAAACTTTGAAAATTACAGTCCCAGACATTACCTTGGAATGCCATCTTCTGGGACAGTTGTGAATTTGAAAGGCTTAGGTTTAATTTTAAAATTTTGAGTGAATTCTCCCACCTTGATGTCATGAGAGTAATGACAAGTGTGGTGACAAAATAAGGTGAGAACGAAAAAGTATAGATTTGCATCATTGCAAAAGAAGGTCTTGACCTGCCCTGAGCTTGGAAAGGTGAGTTCAAAGAGGTGACGACCTTATTTCAGTGCATTTGCAGTTCATTAAAAGCCCAATTTGACTTACATCGCTTTTCCAAAACATCTCTCCTCTACTACGAAACGTAGACAGTGAAAATTCCCAACAGAAAGGTCAGAGCCAGTTCCTGACAACTATAACTTGGTGAAGACCCATCCTGCCATCACCCAATGCACTTCACACATCGATGCTGACATGACGGATTGACGCTCATTAACTTTAGCACCAGGTTACAGACTGTCGGACACCATCATCACTCAGACTGCCAGCTGCTTTCACACCAAATACAATTCGTGTGCTTTGAGTAAGTGGTGATGTGTGAACGTTAGAGGATCCACCACAGTCATTCAATCGCACTATATGGGGATGGTCACAGTCAGTTCAAGTGATGTAGTCTAGTGATTACAGGGAGGTCAGTTGAGGGATCAATCTGTGAGGGTGTGGCCAGCTTTTCTTTGCAATGAGACAAAGGGAGAGACTCAGTATGACAGAGAGGGACACATGAGCGGACGGAGGTGATGATGAGCAGGAGAGTGTTATGGACCAGACCAGACCAGACCCTCTCAAAATATTTTAAGAAGGTAGCCTAGGCCCTAATTGTTTCTTACTTTAAAGACAGATGTAAAGTGCCATGTCCCTATTTACTGGTCAAACTACTTGATATTAAACAAAACATAATGTATTCAAATGCTATAGTTAAAATACAACAAAAGAAAGAAGAACTTAGAATAAATTAACTCGACTGAAAAACTTAACAAGACAATAGATACAACAACTATTATTAATTAACTGTTTCAATATGGTAATATTCCATAAACACACCTTTTGGCAAAAAGGCAAATTCAGAAAACAGATTTTGACTCACATGTGATCCAGCAACCTACGAAGAGAACCGCTAGCTTTTGGCTATTATCAAGAGATGGAGAAAATAGGTTCCACTTTTTCAACATCACAATAGCAACCGATGCTGAATCACAAAACTAAAAAACTAGAAATGCTGATTTGTGAGAGCTGGCCACACCCATCCAGGCTGCACCTATTATTCCAACTTTAAAAAAAAACAAGGCCTCCCAAGTTGTTTACTTTCTAGGCTCTCACTAGCCAATGCAGCACCTCTGCCTTAAAACTTTGCTTAATCATAACCAGGAAAAAGCACATTTCCTAAAGCCACAGCATTGTCACAAGAAGTCATCAGGTGTCCCCAGTGAGTTAGCTGGAAATGCAGAAAGGGTTAGCAGTTTGGGAGGATGTGATGCTGTGAGCCCTTGGGTGGAACACGATGCATGCAAGCAGTTCATGAGCCTTGGCAAAGGCATGTGCCCTATTCTGAGTAACAGGTAACAGAGAAAAGATGGTGGCACTTGATCTTGCAGAGTGCAGAAAATCTTTTCACTCTATACACAGCACTGACCCACACTACTCTTTATGCCAAGGTTGGTTGGCTTTGTTATGGTGTTCCCCTTTGGAGGATAGGGGAGGTGAGCAAGGATAAGGATTCCCATCCTCTCCACCAGACAGCCCAGCAGCACCTTCAGATCTCTGTCCTGGAAGGAGCTTGTCTTTCCCCTTGAGACCGTTTCCAGATCGAGCCCCTGCAGGTCTGAGAGATCAATGCTGATTGGGAGAGTCTGAAGTAGTGGCAGCTGGGCTTTTGGGGCAGGGGTGGGTGGTACAAGGAAACCAGGAGAAGATCTTACCTGGAGCACAGGAAACACGATTTCATAAGAAATGCAGCCAACATCTCAGGAGTATAATTAGTGAGTAGAAACGTAGAAGACAGTGTGAGAAAATTGATTGTGGGCCATTGTGAAACTCACTGGCTGTCACACTTTAAGGAGAAATCGTAGAATTTAGCCCGACTTCACTGTATTGGAAAGTACAGGATGTTCAAAGGATGTTCATGACAAAAAGTTTGAAAAAAAAACAGATCAGTTCAAATCAGTGAGATTTTTTAAACAAACGCAGAGAAAGTCTCCTTGTTGGGTTTGAATCTGATTAGAATGTTTTTGTTTTATTGGTGGGCAACAAGATTCAGTGCACTGAAGTGTTCCATGCAGACCCCAACTGGATGGCCTAACAGAGGTTAGCATAGCAACACCCCTCTGCAGGTCAGGGGAAACAACAGTGATGGCCTGCTCTACCACTTATTAAAAATGTGAATTATGAACAGGGGACTTAGCCAGGTCACCACAGCGGGTGGAAGGAGCGAGCCCTCTACACTGTGCCCTATCTCCAGCCCTTCCCATTAACCACACTACAACACTATTTTCGTGTTGCCCTGACTCTATAAATAATTCAGAGATCTGAATTATTAGGTTAGACATCAAATGGCCATGGGATTTTGATCCAGTGTTGGGAAACTTTGAAAATTACAGTCCCAGATATTGCTTTGGAATACCATCTTCTGGGACAGTTGTGAATTTGAAAGGCTTAGGTTTAATTTTACAATTTTGAGTGAATTCTCCCACCCTGATGTCATGAGAGTAATGACAAGTGTGGTGACAAAATAAGGTGAGAAAGAAAAAAAAATAGATTTGCATCATTGCAAAAGAAGGTCTTGATTTGCCCTGAAGCTTAGAAAGGTGAGTCCGAAGAGGTGTCGACTTTATTTCAGTGCATTTGTAGTTCATTAAAAGCCCAATTCGGCCTACTTACATCGCTTTTCCAAAACACCTCTCCTCTTCCATGAAACGTAGACAGTGAAAATTCCCAACAGAAAGGTCAGAGCCGGTTCCTGACAACTACAACTTCCTGCCATCACCTAATTCACTTCACACATCGATGCTGACATGGCAGATTGACGCTCATTAACTTTAGCACCAGGTTACAGACTGTCGGAGACCATCATCACTCAGACTGCCAGCTGCTTACACACCAAATACAATTCGTGTGCTTTGAGTAAGCGGTGATGTGTGAACATTAGAGGATCCACCACAGTCAATCAATCACACTATATGGGGATTGTCACAGTTCAAGTGATGTAGTGTAGTGATTACAGGTAGGTCAGTTGAGGGATCAATCTGTGAGGGTGTGGGGCAGCTTTTCTTTGCAATGAGACAAAGGGAGAGACTCAGTATGACAGAGAGGGACACATGAGCAGAGGGAAGTGATGATGAGCAGGAGTGTTATGGACCAGACCAGACCAGACCGTCTCAAAATATTTTAAGGAGGTAGACTAGGCCCTAATCTTTTCTTATTTTAAAGACAGATGTAAAGTGCCATGTTCCAGAAACTATTTACTGGTCAAACAACTTGATATAAAACAAAACATAATGTATTCAAATGCTATAGTTAAAATAAAACAAAAGAGAAAAGAACTTAGAATAAATTAACTCGACTGGAAAACTTAACAGAACAATAGATACAACAATTATTACTAATTAACTAGTTCAGTATAGTAGTATTCCATAAACACTCCTTTTGGCAAAAAGGCAAATTCAAAAAACAGATTTTGTCTCATATGTGATCCAGCAACCTACGAAGAGAACCACTAGCTTTTGGCTATAATCAAGATAGGGGGAAATAGGTCCCACTTTTTCAACATCACAATAGCAACCAATGCTGAATCTCAAAACTAAACAAAACTAAAAACTAGAAATCCTGATTTGTGAGAGCTGGCCACACCCATCCAGGCTGCACGTATTATTCCAACTTTAAATAAAAACAAGGCCTCCCAAGTTGTTTACTTTCTAGGTTCTCACTAGCCAATTCGGCACCTCTGCCTTAAAACTTTGCTTAATTGTAACCAGGACAAAACACACTTCCTAAAGCCACAGCATTGTCACAAGAAGTCATCAGGTGTCCCCAGTAAGTAAGCTGAAAATGCAGAAAGGGTTAGCAGTTTGGGAGGATGTGATGCTGTGAGCCCTTTGGGTGGAACACGATGCATGCAAGTAGTTCATGAGCCTTGGCAAATGCATGTGCCGTATCCTGAGTAAGAGGTAACAGAGAGAAGATGGTGGCATTTGATCTTGCAGAAATCTTTTCACTCCATACACAGCACTGACCCACACTGCTCTTTATGCCAAGGTTGGTTGGCTTTGTTATGGTGTTCCCCTTTGGGGGATGGGGGAGGTGAGCAAGGATAAGGATTCCCATCCTCTCCCCCGGACAGCCCAGCAGCACCTTCAGATCTCTGTCCTGGAAGGAGCTTGTCTTTCCCCTTGAGACCGTTTCCAGATCGAGCCCCTGCAGGTCTGAGAGATCAATGCTGATTGGGAGAGTCTGAAGTAGTGGCAGCTGGGCTTTTGGGGCAGGGGTGGGTGGTACAAGGAAACCAGGAGAAGATCTTACCTGGAGCACAGGAAGCACGATTTCATGAGAAATGCAGCCAACATCTCAGGAGTATAATTAGTGAGGAGAAACGTAGAAGACGATGTGAGGAAATTGATTGTGGGCCACTGTGAAACTCACTGGCCGTCACACTTTAAGGAGAAATCGTAGAATTTAGCCCGACTTCACTGTATTGGAAAGTACAGGATGTTCAAAGGGTGTACTTGACAAAAAGTTTGCAAAAAAGCAACAGATCAGTTCAAATCAGTGAGATTTTTTAAACAAATGCAGAGGAAGTTTCCTTGCTGGGTGTGAATCTGATTAGAATGTTTTTGCCTGGACAAAGAGTGCCCAGTGTTCCAGGTATTTCTGTGGGAGAATCGTAGTTACGTATGGCAGACTGTAAAACAACAGCCACATGTACCACTTTGAGGCCTTCCAGTGCCACCTTTCAGATTATGGTTTTGCTCTGTCACCATTAAATCTGGTGGCTTAATGGAATGAAATTCAGCACAGCTATTTCTCAGGGAGAAAATTCCTCAGTGTAAAATTCCTCAGTGGCTGTCAAGGTGAGTCACAGAGCATTTAAGTGCCTGACCAACACGAAGGAAAACTCAGTTCACAAAGTCTGCTGGGAATCCCCAAGCTAGAGGAAAGTATGGAAACTTAATAAATGTGCTGGGTCCTTAACAGCACTAACTGGCCTGCCCTCATGCAGTGCCCTTGTCATGTTGTGAAGTAATTTGATGTCCTTCCTTATGGCATTTATTTTGGATACTTCACAGCCTGGTCTACTCTCTTTTAAGGATGGGACATCCATAGTATCTATAGGATTTGTCTGTATCCTGCTTTGCAGAGCTTGCTGGAGCATCCATATGGCAGCAAAGTGGAAACAGTCTGTTGGTAAACATCTCTCCTTTTTGAATTGTTGCACACCCTTATCACACAGTTTCTTGGCTTCTATCAGAATTTTATCCAAGAACATTTGCATTTTGGGCCTGTGCTTCCCAAACTATAGCCCATTACGATGATGTTTGTGGTAATCATTCTTGTGGCTACCTCATTGATCATTTATATAGATTGTGCGCAATGAAGAATTAAATACTGGGAGGTCAAGGGTCATAAAGTCAGAGAGTCAAAGAGAGGTACAGCACGGAAACAGACCCTTTGGTCCAGCTCATCCATGCTGACCAAATATCCCAACCTAATCTAGTCCCATTTGCCAGCGCTTGGCCCACATCCCTCTAAACCCTTCCCATTCACATACCCATCTGGATGCCTTTTAAATGTTGCAATTGTACCAGCCTCCACCACTCCCTCCAGCAGCTCATTCCATACATCCACTACCCTCTGCATCAAAAAGTTGCCCCTTCGGTCCCTTTCATATCTTTCTCCTCTCACCGTAAGCCTATGCCCTCTCGGTCTGGACTCATCTACCCCAGCAAAAAGACTTTGTTCATTTATCCTATCCACGCCTCTCATGACTCTCTAAACCTCTATGAAGTCACCCCTCAGCCTTTAATGCTCCAGGGAAAACAGCCCCAGCCTATTCAGACTCTTCCCATAGCTCAAAACCTCCAACCCAGCAACGTCCCTGTAAATCTTCTCTCAACCCTTTCAATCCTCACAACATCCTTCCAATAAGAAGGAGATCAGAATTGCATGCAATATTTCAAAAGTGGTCCAACCAATGTCCAGCACAGCTGCAACATGACCCCCAACTCCTACAATCAACACTCTGATCAGTAAAGCATACCAAACACCCTCCCCATCATCCCATCTCCCCGTGACTCCATCTTCAAGGAGCTATGAACCTGCACTCCAAGATCTCTCTGCTCAGCAACACTCCCCAGGACCCTACCATTAAGTATATAAGTCCTGCTAAGGTTTGCTTTCCCAAAATGCAGCACCCTGTACCTATCCAAATTAAACTCCATCTGCCATTCCCCCAGCCCATTGGCCCATCTGACCAAGATCCCATTGTAATCTGAGGTAACCTTCTTTGCTGTCCAATACATCTCCAATTCCAGTGTCATCTGCACACTTACCAACCGTACCCCCATGTTCATATCCAAATCATTTATATAAATGACTAAAAGTAGCAGACCCAGAACCGACCCCTGTGTCACTCCATCAATCCCAGGCCTCCAGTCTGAAAAACAACCCTCCACCACCACTGTCTGTCTTCTATCTTGGAGCCAGCTCTGTATCCAAATGGCTAACTCTCCCTGTATTTCGAACCTTGCTAACCAGACTTCCATGGGGAACCCCAACAAACATCCCACTGAAAACAACACAGACCACGTTCACCACTTCACCCCCATCTATCACCCCGTCATTTTCTCAAAAAACTCAATCAAGTTTGTGAGACATGACTTCCCACACACAAGCCATGTTGAATATCCTCAATCAGTCCTTGCCTTTCCAAATACATGTAAATCCCATCCCTCCGGATACCCTACAACAACTTGCCCACCACCAACATCAGGAACACTGGTCTACAGTCTCCTGGCCCATCCTCACCACCCCTCCAAAACAACGGTACCACGTCAGCCAATCTCCAGTCCTGTGGCTCCCCACCTATGACCATCAATGACACAAATATCTCACCTGTGACCATCAATGACACAAATATCTCAGCAAGGGGTCCATCAATCATCACCCTAGCCTCCCACAGAGTTGTAGGATACATCTGATCAGGTCCTGGGGATTTATCCACCCCCATGCATTTCAATACTTCCTCCTCTGTAATATGGACATTTTTCAAGATTTCACCATCTATTTCCCCACATTCTATATCTTCCATGTCCTTCTCCACTAGAAAAAGGGTTGGCCCACTCAAGAACATAGGAGGGAAGTTATGTGTGGAGTCAGAAAAAATGGGTGAGATTCTTAATGAGTACTTTGCTTTGGTATTCATTGAGGAGAGGAACACGATGGATGTTGAGGTTAGGGATAGATCTTTGATTACTTAGGTAAAGTTGGCATAAGGAGGCAAGAAGTGTTGGGTGTCTAAAAGGTATCAAGGTAGACAAGTCCCTAGGTCCGAATGGAATCCATCCCAGCTTACTGAGGGAAGCGAGAGAGGAAACAGCCGGGGCCCTAACAGCATCTTTGAACATGAGTGAGGTCGCAGAGGACTGGAGAATTGCCAATGCTGTGACCCCACCCTGGTTCAAGAAGGGTAGCAAGGACAATCCAGGCAACCACAAACTGGTGAATCTGACGCCAGTGCGAGAAAATACTGAGGGACAGGATCTATTTACACCTGGAAGAAAATGGGCTTATTAATGATAGGCAGCATGGTTCCATGCAGGGAAGGTCATTTCTCACCAACTTAATAGAATTCCCTGAGGAAGCAACAGTCAGTATTTACCGTGGGAAAGGATATGGAAGATATAGATTGTAGGGAAATAGATGGTGACATCTTGCAAAATGTCCACATTACAGAGGAGGAAGTGCTAGATGTCTTGAAATGGGTAAAGGTGAATAAATCCCCAGGACCTGATCAGGTGTACCCGAGAACTCTGTGGGAAACTAGAGAAGTGATTGCTGGGCCTTTTGCTGAGATATTTGTATCATCAATAGTTACAGGTGAGGTGCCGAAAGACTGGAGGTTGGCAAACATGGTTCTACTGTTTAAGAAGGGCATTAAAGACAAGCCAGGAAACTATAGACCGGTGAGCCTGAGCTCGGTGATGGGCAAGTTGTTGGAGGGATCCCTGAGGGACAGGATGTACATGTATTTGGAAAGGCAAAGACTGATTAGGGACAGTCAACATTGTTTTGTGCGTGGGGAATCATGTCTCACAAACTTGATTGAGTTTTTTGAGCAAGTAACAAAGATGATTGATGAGGGCAGAGCAGTAGATGTGATCTATATGGATTTCCGTAAGGCGTTCGACAAAGTTCCCCATGGGAGACTGATTAGCAAGGTTAGATCTCATGGAATACAGGGTAACTAGCCATTTGGATGCAGAACTGGCTCAAAGGTAGAAGACAGAGGGTGGTCGTGAAGGGTGTTTTTCAGACTGGAGGCCTTTGACCAATGGAATGCCACAAGGATTGCTGCTGGGTCCTCTACTTTTTGTCATTTACATAAATGATTTGTTTGTGAGCATATGAGGTACAGTTAGTAAGTTTGCAGATGACACCAAAATTGGAGCTGTAGTGGACAGTAAAGAGGTTTCCTCAGATTATAACAGGACCTTGATCAGATGGGCCAATGAGCTGAGAAGTGACAGATGGAGTTTAATTCAGATAAATGTGAGGTGCTGCATTTTGGGAAAGCAAATCTTAGCAGGACTTAATGGTAAGGCCCTAGGGAGTGTTGCTGAACAAAGAGACCTTGGAATGCAGGTTCATAGCTCCTTGAAAGTGGAGTCGCAGGTAGATAGGATAGTGAAGAAGGCGTTTGGTATGCTTTCCTTTATTGGTCAGAGTATTGAGTACAGGAGTTGGGAGGTCATGTTGCGGCTGTACAGGACATTGGTTAGGCCACTGTTAGAATATTGCTTGCAATTCTGGTCTCCTTCCTATCGGAATGATGTTGTGAAACTTGAAAGGGTTCAGAAAAGATTTATAAGGAATTTGCCAAGGTTGGAGGATTTGAGCTATAGGGAGAGGCTGATCAGGCTGGGGCTGTTTTCCCTGGAGCGTCGGAGGCTGAGGGGTGACCTTATAGAGGTTTACAAAATTATGAGGGGCATGAATAGAGTAAATAGGCAAAGTCTTTTCCCTTGGGTGGGGGAGTCCAGAACTAGAGGGCATAGGTTTAGGGTGAGAGGGGAAAGATATAAGAGACCTATAGGGCAACTGTTTCACACAGAGGGTGTTAAGTGTATGGATTGAGCTGCCAGAAGAAGTGGTGGAGGTTGGTACAATTGCAACATTTAAGAGGCATTTGCATGGGTATATGAATAGGAAGGGTTTGAAGGGATATGGGACGGGTGCTGGCAGGTGGGACTAGATTGGGTTGGGATATCTGGTTGGCATGGACGGGTTGGACAGTTTCCATGCTGTACATCTTTATCACTCTTATAGTCTCTAGTTCCACCAAATTGTACCAGATCTTATTACAGCCTTAATCCAATCCTGGACAAAACTGCTGAACTCCACATGAGAGGTTAAAGAGACTGGCTTTACCTTCAAGATTGTATGTAATGTCTAGTGAGGTGTGGCGTTTAGATCCCTTAGGATACTGAAGGAAAACCCCGCACTAGTTGGTGCAATACCTAGTACAAATGAAGATGCTTGTGGTTGTTCAGAGGTTGATCATTTCTGCCTCAGGACATTTTTAAGAGAGTTCCTCAGCGTAATACCCTGAGCTCAGTATCAATTACTTCAGTAGCCAGCAACCTATGTTCTTTATCTGCTATGGCATGCAGGTGAGTTAAGCCGAGATACCGCACAATATGCTGGCCTTTCTAAGTCGGGCCCACCTGGATCTTAACATAGGAGAGAATTGATAAGATAACAGAAGATCTGTCGTTCATTAAGTGTCTGGCCTTCCTTGGCCATATCCCAGTAATATCAACCATCATAAATGTCCTCAATGTTTACCTCAGCTAATTTTGCATGCCTTTCCCTGTAGTCTAGACTATCCATTATCTCCTCTCTCTTGAACATATTCTGCAGCTGCATGTTCACATCTGAGGTGACAAAAAAGTTGCTACCGTTTCAATTCTTGACAGCTCAAGATTATTCACTATAGGGACATGGCACTTCCTCTTCTTCAACAGATGCTAAATGAGTGACAACTTATAGCAATGCAGGCAATAGAAATGGAATTGTCGGCTAACTGAATTGCTGCAAAATGTACCTTTCAGGAGAGCCTTTGTGGACTTAGAAATCAATTTGTCACATAATATATTAATATTGTCCAAGAAATGCATCAATACAGCAGAAAATAGATAGTGTCTCATGGCAAAGGTCAAAACCAACAGCATGACTTCTGCAGTAGTCTTTGGGGAGCCTGGGAAATATAATTTATTGAAGACTTCAGTAAAAACATTTCCTGCTGTTCCCTCTCTAGATGTAGCACTCCCTTCAGTGTCCAAATTGCTTTCTTGTGCAACATCTGCAAAAGAGATCAGTGAGACACCAGGGTTATGCCCTGGCTAACAGAGGATAGTAATGCGGAACGTAGGCAGCAATCACAGAGGATTTCTGCTAGCATTTTCCATCGGTTCTCGTCAACGCCGATCACCATGTGTAACCACTGTGCAGATCTGTGAGAGGTCAAATTGTATGCTGGCATGCACTATTGATGCCTGGGCATATGTGAATGCTTCCAGTTGCTGCAATGTGATGAATTATGGAATGTCATACCTGCATAATCATCTTCACACCCAGGGGCAACTGCAGCCACCCCAGGATCCTATACACTCATTTTGGCTGCTTCCTGTTGAAGGAGAGAATCAAAGCATAATAAGAGATGACTACTTAGCAGATGATGACATGAAGTGCACTCTTGCATATGAAGGTCTCAGCCTTATTGAAGGAAAAGGGAATATAACTTAATGTGGCCTCCTTTACCTTTTGCAAAGGCTCAGCATCCAGTTGCTCCCCCATTCTTCCTGCTGTCAGACACTTGTTGAGATGGGACAGCATGGCTCTGAAAATGAATCGCTCCATTCTGGTTTATCACTACTGGGAGCCTGACTGCACTGACCCTGTACTGCTTTTGAGGTTGCCACTGGGTGTCCATTGGTCCCTTATCTGTAATGTCCCCACACCACTGTATCTTTTTGTTCTCTGTAGGTTTCATCCAGTTTGGAACCATTCTCACTGCTGACATTTGCCTGAGTCTGCAGCCAAGGGGTTAGCATGCTTTGTCGCCTGTAAAAAGTTGCTCGGGGAACTGGCTTTTTGAAGCCTGGCTCAGTGCAGACCTTGTAACTGCACACAGGATGCTTTGGAACTAGTTGTATAAGTGATGGTGACCATGTTTGCAGAGGACAAAACAGTGCAGAGTTGTGCCAAGATGCCTGTTCAAGATGTGGCAGAAACAAAAACAACGCTCTATTCAGAGTGGTCCAGCACTCTGCTCAATTGCAGTCTGTATGCTCAAGGAATTACGACATGACTCACTTTCACTGCTGCTATAGCTCAAACTGTGACCTCCTGCAGTGACTCCCCACCCTCACAGGCCCTCCATGTACTCTGTGGAAAGGTAATTGCATTAATCGGTATGTCAAGCTGAACTTGGCTGTGATCCGAGTATCTGCTTAAAGGCAAAGGAGTTGCAGCCTACTCCATGGGGAGATTGCTTCAAGTTATCTATTGCCCATGCTGGGCACCCAGGTGGCATTGAATTTTCACTACCCACTTCTAATTATCAACTCACTGAAAGTACTTTTTGAGTATCTTCTTGAGATGGGCGGCACGGTGGCACAGTGGTTATCACTGCTGCCTCACAGCGCCTGTAGACCCGGGTTCAATTCCCGACTCAGGCCTGACTGTGTGGAGTTTGCACGTTCTCCCCGTGTCTGTGTGGGTTTCCTCCGGGTGCTCCGGTTTCCTCCCACAGCCCAAAGATGTGCGGGTCAGGTGAATTGGCCATGCTAAATTGCCCGTAGTGTTAGGCAAGGGGTAATGTAGGGGTATGGGTGGGTTGCGCTTCGGCGGGTCGGTGTGACTTGTTGAGCCGAAGGGCCTGTTTCCACACTGTAAGTAATCTAAGTAATCTAAGAATCTAAGAATGGGCATATCTGGATTTTAAACCACCGTGATCCACTTTGAAATTAAGTGACATTGTGATTTGAGCAGCTTTTTGTTTTAACAGTAAAATGGCTTCTCAATTATTTTTGAAGAAACTGTGTAATATGAAAATATAATATTTGAAGATCACTGTGATTGTAGAAAGTACCACGGTACTACATCCTGGATGATGAAATACAAACCTCAACAAGCAGCCCTTCCAACTAACTTTATCAATCAATCCAACCAATATTTCCTGCAGAAGTCAACTTATCATGCCTGTGTAGTCTCCTCGTGTCTGACTTCCATGGTTTGCCTGACCTAATATAACATGGGTTCACTGCCACTGTGACGCTTCTAAATCTTGATAATTTGTTGAAACCCAAATTGTTGGACTGCCATGAGTCACTATAAACCCCTTTTAGCACCAGTACCTGCAGCCATGATAGCTGCAATCTGCGCTTGAATTCATGTGAGCTTCTGATACTGTATTCAATGTTATGCTCACCCCCTGAAAAGGATCCGCAGACTGGCTACCCCAGATCATTAGGATCATTAGTGAGGAGGGTGCCTCTTTTTCTTTATTTGCCTTACCCCCACGCACCCCACCACCTCCTGCCCATCAAATGTTTGCAACGAAATTAATTTAAAACTGATGCTTTGTGAATACATTTGTTCCATACTTAAATAAACTTATGTTTTAAAAAGTGCCAATTTTTTAACCAAGCTTTCTTGAGCTATCAAGAATGAGTTCATCAATTACCATATATGAGGAGAATTAGTATCAAAGCACAGACCATATGGATTAGAAATAAGAGGTTAGTCCAAGAAGCTAAAAGTTCAAAAAACAGATTTGCAAATCAGTCACTGGATTGTTCACAAATTGTACATTGTGGTCATTGTAGTGGGGTTTACTAGCAACATTGACATTGAGAGTTGAACAGTCAATTTCAGCATGCTTAATTCACAAGTTGGATGAGGTTTTGTTGTTCTGATTCCTTTTAATTGTGACTGAACTCCAGGGTTTAAGATGAGAGAGTTCTTCTGTCGTCCTATTCCTTTTACCTTGTTAGCTTCTACCCCTCAGACTGAGAAAATCCCTTTTCTGGATTAATGGTGCTGGAAGAGCACAGCAGTTCACGCAGCATCCAAAGTGCAGCGAAATCGATGTTTCGGGCAAAAGCCCTTCATCAGGAATAAAGGCAGTGAGCGTGGAGAGATTATCTTTCCACGCGTTAGGCTCACTGCTTTTATTCCTGATGAAGGGCTTTTGCCCGAAACGTCGATTTCGCTGCACTTTGGATGCTGCCTGAACTGCTGTGCTCTTCCAGCACCACTAATCCAGAATCTGGTTTCCAGCATCTGCAGTCATTGTTTTTACCTGAGAGAATCCTTTATCTGCATAACAGAGGAAAGGGGTTACTTTAAACAACGTTAATTTTTAAACAACATTAATTCTCTTTACCAGGCTAATACTCGCAGGTACGTTAACTCATTGGCATACGTGAGGTCATTTAAAGAAGCTTCTGAAGGGGCTGCCTTCAACACAAAATGTGTCCGCAATTTGGGACATAATCTGCGGGACAAGGCATGCTGTTGAGCAGAGAGTCATCAGCCCCTCATTACTTTTGTAGTCACCAGAGATCACAGACCAGTCTGTTTTGACTTTCTTCTTCCCCTTTGAAGGATTGCTGTTTGTCGTTCCCTTCATATCATTTGGTTTGACATTCCATGGATTTCTATCTCCATGCAGCCACTTATTTTAAATTAACAGCTATCATTCCTCATTTAAAAACTGATTTTAGAGTGAAAAATTTAAATGTCCACAGTACTTCATTGTTTTGACTTGTGGGTATTACGTCTTCTGGTTATACTGTACTGGAAGCTGAGATTTGCTGTTCAATTGTATACTGTGTAGTGCAAGTATTTTCATGGAGTTGGTCACTCTTTCCAGACTAAAATGAATGGTTTCCAGCTCTGTGCAAAGTTCGGTGCCAAAACTCATACCAAGTTCAGCTCCTCCATCCTCGTTGACAATGCTCACAGATCATTTGGCAGAGCATCCAATGCATTATACATTCCTGTCTGTAGGCTCATCAGCCTTTTCTATAGGTCATCCTTCCAACTTCCGATGTTTCCTTCACTGCAGACCTCATACATGACCTCTGCAGTAACAACCTGACAGCAGTGTTACCCTCTCCTCTTGGCCTAACTGCAGGCCCCTCATGCCCAATGGATTACCACTTAGACATCCTGCTCCTAAACATGCATACTCTTTTCACTCTAGCATTGTATTCACTCTTGTTACTGGTCAGTAAATATTCCAATGCATTTTATGTTCCAGGCTGGCTGAGCATGTAGATATACAAAGGGATCTGGATGTCTGCATCACTAAGTCACAAATTACAAATTTGTGCAATTACAAGTGGTATGTTAACCTTTATCACAAAAGATTTGAGTACAGAAGTAATAAAGGCATCCTTCAATTGCTTAGAATATCAGTTAGACCACATCTAAAGTACCATGTGCAGATTTGGTCTCCTTACCTCAAGATGCATATTACATCATAGATTGAATGCAATAAATGTTCACCAAATTTATGTTCTGAGGAAAGGCCACTTGACCCGAAACCTTAACTCTGTTTTCTATCCACAGATGCTGCTAGACCTGCTGAGCTTTTCCAGCAATTTCTGTTTTTGTTTCTGATTTACGGCATCCACAATTCTTTCAGTTTTCACCAGATTTTCTCCTGGGCTGGTCAGACTATCTAAAGAAGAGAGCTTGGGCACATTGTATTCTCTCGGTTTGGAAGAATAAGAGGTGACTGCTTTGAAACCTAAGCGATAGACAGAGCAGAATGAAAGAAGCTGTTGAACACAACTCCAAAATCAGGGAGCAAACCTGATAGCCTGAATGGATCACTCTGTGTTTCTATGAGATCCTAAGGTGATTTGTTAGATAGATTGGGTAATCAAAGGATATTTCCTCTATGGGAGAGAGTAGAACTAGGGGGCAGACTAAAAATAAGAGGCTCCTTTTTAAAGAAAAACAAGGAACTGTGATTGCTGGCAATTTGAAACAGAAACACAAAGAGCTGGAGAAAATCAATGAGTCTCACAGCATCTTTGAAGTGAAAGAACTGAAGAAGGGTCACTGGACTCAAAACTTTAATGCTGGCTTTCTCTCCACAGATGCTGCCAGACCTGCTGAACTTCTCCAGAATTTTCTGTTTTTGTTTTAGATTTCTTTTTAAGATGGAAATGAGGACGCTCTTCTTTCTCTCAGAGGGTCATTAGTATGTTGAATTCTTTTGCTTACAAAGTAGTGGAGGCTGAGTCAATGAATTTGTTTTAGCCGAGTTAAGTAGATTTTTGATATACAAGGATAAGGTTTAAGAGGGCAAACGGTAAAGTGGCCGCAACTAAATCAGCTACAAATGATGAAGCAGGCTCCAAAGGCAAGATTCCTGTGTTCTTACGAGCATTGATGTGGACTACTGTCAGAAGGCCTACTGTTTGATTACTTAGAGAAGACCCAGTAGGAGTCATTAATTCCTGCCTGAGAGCTTCATTTAAAAATCCTTTATGCTGATGCTGATTTTAAATGGACTTCATCCTCTTGCTTCTCTACAGTAGGTTCTTCATTACAGATCATCCTATTTTCCTGTACAACAATGAAGTTCTCACCTAGAGTGTGGCTGCGTAAGCTGCAATATGTGAAAGTTAGTCATTATCATGAAAGGGTCGGTGACAGGTAGAAGTTCCACCTTAACCCTCCTTCTGCTGCAATGTCATCTTAAAGGGAAAGAAGAGATTGTGGATCCAATATTACTGGAAGGACACTCTGATGTACTTCTTTCATATCGTTCAATTTCTGCAAGAAAAATAATTGATGCTTGGAAGCAAAAACTGTAAATTGCCTTTTTGTGATAATCAATTCTAAGCTGCTAATAGCTGTGCTGCAAGATATGTGTATGAGGTTGTAACACCAAGTGTGCAATGGTGAGGGCAATGCTATGAATGTGCAGTGTAAGTCACTATTGATTGAGATTATTGGTACTTAAATTAAGACAGTGGTGCATTGAATACATGTGAGGTACAGGTTCTATTGTGAGGACACAACAGTTGAAGACACATTCACTGATTTTGGCTAGTACTGAGGTCATTGAACATCTGGTGGTATTGCATGTGATCTTCAGGGTTACACTGCTGATCCTGACAATGTTATATATTTGTCAGCTCCCTGTGTATCTTTGATGTCTTATTTGTCGCAGAACAATGCAGAGATGGTAATTGTTCTAAATCCACAATCCACAATACTTTAAAATATCTCAGAACTAACAGTATTTATATATAACAAGATGACCAAGCTTTTCTATGGAACATTTTCAGTTTTCTTTTGAGTTCCATGCACATACTTACGCACTCAAGGACAACTACACAAATCAATGGATAAAATAATATAGTCAAACACAGGTGCATCAAACTATTGAACACTGTAGACAGTGACAGCTAACTGTTCCCATTATGTTAGAAGTGTCTGTCTTAAGGAGCTTCTGTTTCCTAATGGATAAATGATCTCTCTTTCCCTGTCCATTAGCTTCCACTGCTGTGTCACAGAACCTTGGAGAATGCTTTCTGTCATCCAGTGCCATTGTTTGTTTCCTTCTCAGAGTAAGCTGTCTTCCAATTCTAATCAAAATGTGCTTTCCTTTTAAGAGGCACAGATTGACTTCAGGTACCACAAGTAATCTTGAAATTATATCATCCTCTCAAGATTTCGTACTCCAGACTGAGACATGCAGCCACTCAACAGTGTACTCAATTTTGACTAAATCCTTTAAATTAACAAAAAATACAACATTGGCATGCTGCCGGCATCAGAAGAAATGCATGTGAGACAATTATAAATTTCAGTTCCCGTATATTTTCAAGTCTTATCAAATTATATGTTTTAGTGATTAATCTATCCTGCACTTGATTTATCCTATAAAATATTCATACTGTATACTCTATCCTCTCTTTAAGGAACATTGAGATACTATTCAGCCACAAAAAACATGTAGTATCTGAAATAAGTTCTAAACCGCAATATTTAAGTAGCTATTTATGATGTCCTATTTCAACATTTTTTATGAGGATGAATCATCTGATGAATATGGATTCAGATGATTGAAGATTTGTAGCGAAGAGTCCAGCTGAAAGCTTGATTTAAAATGAAGAAGCACGTTAATATTTCTATGCCATTTTTTTCTCATGCTGTCATGACAATGTCAATCTAAACTGCACCCTGACAAAATGCAGCTTCATCATGTGTGACTCCAGGCAGTGAATGTTAGTGGACCATTTATCTTTTAGGGTATAACAGGTGAGCCTGGTCACACTCAATGTCAAGCCTCCCAGCAGGGACCTCCGGATAGATGGAACTTGGATTGATTTTCTACCTACCAGCACAGCTGAGCAGTTACACTTCCCATCTTTTCACTGGAAACCATTTCTAAATACAAATACGATGAATTTCTAAACCAACAGGAGTTCTGCCTATTTTCTGACACCAACTATTCAATGTATGTCACAACAGCAAACAGATGGTATAAGCAAAATCCATGGTTCACTGCCTCGGCTCACATGTGAAGAATAATCAGTTGGACAGTGTATGTCTTTCAGCAAGTGTCAGCCTTGGTTCAGTAATAGCACCTGAGTTAAAAGATCGAAAGTTTAAGTCTTCTCCCAAACATGTGAATAGCCAATCTTAGGCAGTCAGCTGTGTCTCGGTTGTACTTCTTGGGCCTTTCAATTAGAAGACTGAAGGTTCATATTCCAATCTCGAGACTAACATCACTTTTTTACTGAAGGTATCCAGCTTGTTGGCAGTCTGCGTTTTCAAAAGTGGCTGTAAAAGATCCCATTGTGTTGCAGTATTTGAAGGAGATCTAGCCAATATTTTATCCTCCCGCCAACAGATTATATGATATTGTTAGTTGTGGAGCATAGCTGTTTATCATTTGGCCTCTATGTTATCCATATTGCAACAGTGACTACATTTCAAAAGTACTTAATTCCTTGTCAAGTATGATAATTGCAACTCATGTCCTTTTGACTAAACTTTCAGTGTGGTGCTGAGGGATTAATACAGTGCCTAATTGTTCATCACTGTCTTTAGGATTTGATAGTAAAGCAAGATACCTATCTTTACAGGTGAATGTAAAATAATCCGATTTTACGGGAGTTATCACAGTGTCTTGTTTGACATTTATTCTTCAAACAATACTAGAGCACATTATTTAATTTTCTAAGTTATTTGATGGCCTTTACTGTTTTCATTGTGCCATGTTTGATGACAAAATAGCTATAATTATACTTACACCTTGACATTAACATTGCTACAAAAGTATCAACTATTTTCTTTAGAGATGCAGCCCAGATGAAGAATTAAAAGAGATAGCAAGGGAAAATGTAGAATAGTTACAGTTGTAAAATATGTTAGCCTTTCTGAGCTGTACAAAGTTAAAAAGCACACAACACCAGGTTATAGTCCAACAGGTTTAATTGGAAGCACAATAGCTTTTGGAGCAATGCTCCTTCATCACCTGATGAATGAGCAGTGCTCCAAAAGCTATTGTGCTTCCAATTAAACCTGTTGGACTATAACCTGGTGTTGTGTGATTTTGAACTTTGTACACCCCAGTCCAACACCAGCATCTCCAAATCATTTCTGAGCTGTGACATCCTAGACACATTTTACTTAGATGGCTTTATTTCCTGGTATAAAATATGTTCTCTAAATGTGATGTGTAGCTCCGGTTTTCTGCTGAATTGAAATCTTGAGTGAAAAGTTGGTGAAAGGACATGTCTACTGCAATTGAAATGAGCTGGCCCCTTGTTTTGTTGATTGTCAGCTTAATCTTCATGCTGGAGGTGGTCTCTGGGCAATTTTTTCCCCGTTCTAATTAAGAGCTTACAATCTGGAATTTGGGTAGGTTTCATGCTTCTTCAAGAGTTAAATACCTCGAGGCTTTCTCAGTTGAAGAATGCCAGTGAACATGGATATTCATGAAATGAAGGCATTTCCGCAGCTTCCAGAAAAGCAAGTACTCACATCAACAATGTAATGTCAATGGATCTGAGCAAGATTGACATTCAGTAGATGAAATTCTTACCTGTTACAAATATGTCCTTTGATTAAAGAACCTTGGTGCATTATATCTATAACTCACTGGTCATGGGGGAGTTTTGTCATTTTGTCAAATTGTAGACCCCTGCTATGTCTTTGTCATTTTCCAGTGGAGAGTTGGCTTGTTGGAGTAAATGATGCATCCATGACTTGTTTAATGCACACAGCTATTTGTTATTATCACAGGGGTAGCCTGGAATAGCCGCTATGTATCAGAAATTCAGGGTAGTTTTTTCCGTATGCAGTAGTTGGAAATGAGGCGTCCATTGAAATCTTCTTTAACATCCATGGTTTATTCATTCCTTGGTATTCCGCACTTCAAGTTTTTAATTAATCATTTGGTAGTCATTTAGAATTTGAAATTGCAGAGAAAAAGACACACTTTTTTAAAGTTGTTCAGCTAGAGTCAAGGTATGTGCAAAGGGAGATTCAGCTGGCATCTGTAGCTAAATGGCCTGTGCAATAGTGGCCAGTTGTCATTAACAAAGGTCTTCTGCTTGGCAATAACTATGTGATTGACTAGGGTGGCATGGTGGCTCAATGGTTAGCATTGCTGCCTCAGAATACCAGAGACCTGAGTTCAATTCCAACCTCAAGCAATTTGCACATTCTCGCCGTGTCTGCATGGGTTTCCTTCCACAATCCATAGATGTGCAGGTCAGGTGAATTGGCCATGTTAAATTGTTAGGTACATTTGTCAGGGGTAAATGTAGGAGAATGGGTCTGGACTCTTTGGGCTTGTTGGGCCAAAGGGCCTGCTTCTGTACTGTAGGGAATCTAATCTAGTGACTGCTAGGGAGCTTGACAGTGAATGCTATCTCAGTAAGTCGTAATATGTTAAGTAAGCTGAATATGAAAAGAATTATACTGACAAACAATTTAAGATTGGTAGTCAGGCACATAATGTGGTTCACTTGCATGCACTGGACGCTACATATCTTAATACACAATGTCCTTTTTTAGCAGAACTAAGCAATGTATACACACACTGCACCTGTTTCAATTCAATAAAATAGATGACATCTTTTCTCTGGTTAATTTCTCAAGGCAATTCCTTGATCAGTCGACCTGCCTGGTTTAAATTTTAACCGATGCTTGGTAGTTAACTATCCGACCTCATTAATTGGTTCATTCTCCATGGTAACACCTCCCCCAAACAAAGTCTTGCCAATCAACCAGAATGTCAACAACTCAGAAGCTTTTTTTCCCATTTAAGTGATAGATCCCATATAGAATGGGCCACATGTGCTATATGCCAAGACTGACACTGGTATAAGTGCATAAGTCTTTACACATCTTTCATGAGATCTACTCAGGAAAGTAGCACAACATGATGCCGTCTATGCATGATACACTTTCTGAGCAATTATACAAGACATTCTGGCAACAGACTAATTCACTAAGCTTCCTTTTCTAAGTGAGTTTTGAGAAGATTTGTAGCTCAGGTTGGGGTTCTGGATCTAGGTTTGCCCACTGAGCTGGAAGGTTCATTTTCAGACATTTTGTCACCATACTAGGTAATATCTTCAGTGATCCTCTGGACGAAGCATTGCTGATGCTTCCTGCTTTCTATTTATATGTTTGGTTTCTTTGGATTGTTGATATAATTTCCATTTCTTTTTCTCAGGGGTGGTAAATGGTGTCCAAGTCAATGTGTTTGTTGATAGAACTCCGGTTAGAATGCCATGCTTCCAGGAATTCTCATGTGAGTCTCTGTTTGGCTTGTCCTAGGATGAATGCGTTGTCCCTGTCAAAGTGGTGTCCTTCCTCATCTGTATTTAAGGATATTAGTGAGAGAAGGTAATGTTGTTTTGGGCTAGTTGATGTTCGTGTATCCTGGTGACTAGTTTTCTGCCTGTTTGTCCAATGTAGTTTTTGTTACAGTGCTTGCATGGTATTTTGTAAATGACATTAGTTTTGTTGTTGTCTGTATAGGGTCTTTCAAGTTCATTAGCTGTTGTTTTAGTGTGTTGGTGGGTGTGTGGGTTACTATGATGTCTATAAAGACAACAAGCATAACTAATGTCATTTACAAAATACCATGCAAGAACTGTAACAAACAGGCAGAAAACTAGCCACCAGGATACATGAAAACCAACTAGCCACAAAATGGCATGACACTTTCTCACTATTATCCTTATATGAGGAAGGACACCACTTCGACAGGGACAACACATCCCACCAAGGGAGGGAGTTCCTAGATATTCTTACAGAGCATGGGTTTGTGGAAAAACACTATGTTGTTGTATTTGGCCTCGGTCATACGTTTTTAAGAATAATAGTCAAGTCCTCCAAAGAAACAGATCCATGCTATCACTGCTCATGTCAGTATCTTTCATGCCCCCAAGAATCTATCCTAGGTGTCCTCCTGTTTCACATTGATATGCTGCTTCTTAACCACATTATTATAAAAAAGATATATTGTCAACACTTAACTCTACCTAACCACAATCTCTCTTGACTGCTGCACTGTTGCTAATTAATGATCTGTCTGACTTTCAAGATTGGGAGAAAGTGAGGACTGCAGATGCTGGTGATCAGAGTCAAAAAGTCTGGAGCTTAAAAAGCACAGTCTGTCAGGCAGCATCCTAATGAAGGGCTTTTGCCTAAAATGTCATTTCCCCTGCTTCTCAGATACTGCCTGACTGTGTTTTTCCAGCCCCACACTTTTTGACTCTGACTTTCAAGAGCAGAAATTTTCGCCAGTTAAATATTGAGAAAACTGATGTGCCATTCCAAACTCTGTTCACTAGCTATGGTTCATCTCTCTCCCTCTTTCTCTCTAGCAACTATTTGAGACCAAAACAGATTGTTTGCAACTTTGACCTCATATTTGACCCCAAGAAGAGCTTTCAACCACATACTCATGCATTGCTCAGACCATCTTTTTCCAAAGATCCAATTTTATCCGCTACAGTTAATCTGCTGCTGAAAAAGGCAGAGTTTTGAGAGTACTCAGCGGCCCCAGAGTTCTTTGCAAGTGGTAAGGCAAAATGAACAAAAGAAGCAATCAAAACTAAAACTGGATATATAGATTGTACAAACACTGCATTAATGACAATGCTTGTAAGAAAGCTATAGTGCACATTAAATGCCAACACGGTGACAAAGTTACAAATAGCTACCTCCTCACCATGTGCAATTCACAAAAAGAGAAGCTAAGAATAATTGACGGTGCTAATGTATAGTCCTGCATGATATGAATTGGGGGTCAGTTTAGCTCAGTTGGCTGGATGGTTGGCTTACGATGCAAGGTGGTGCCAACAGCAGGAGTTTGTTTCCTGCAATATACAAGTAATCTGTGATCATTGGTAACACATTTTAAAGCTGAAAATGTGTTGCTGGAAAAGCGCAGCAGGTCAGGCAGCATCCAAGGAACAGGAGATTCGACGTTTCGGGCATAAGCCCTTCTTCAGGATATGTGTAAGTTTATTTCAAAGGTGTGGCCATTGTCATTTCCAGCTGTAATTTCACTAACTTTATGTAGAAGTCTGTGAATAAGACTTAGTATGAATTCATACTAATCAATATCGTAAGCTAAAAGGATTATTCCTTGTCCCTTATATCTCTCTCTGAGGGTTGATTTGCTTACTGGGCTGGATGACTAGTATCTGGGGTAGAATAAAATGAACAATGGACATTCAAATCCTGCACATAAAGGATTGAATTTTTGCTTTGCTATGCTTAATGCAGACAAGTATCCTTCAAATTGTATAACCACACGGAACTCTGCAACAGACAGACATGTCTGTGGTCCCCATAGATTATGCCTAAAATCACAGTTCTTTTTAATAATAATAAATACATGTTAATTTAGAGTCATAAAATCATTTAGCATGGAAACAGACCTTTTGGTACAAATCATTCATGCCGACCAAGTTTCTCAAACTAAACTAGTGCCACTTGCCTGTGTTTGGCCCCTATCCCTCAATCATGTGTATGTCCAATGTTGTTTAAATTTTGTAACTGTGCCTGTATCTACCACTTCCTCTGGCAGTACATTCTACATATGACCCTCAAGTCCCTTTTAAATCTTTCTCCTCTCACCTTTTGAATTCCCCCACTCTTGTTAGATTATAAAGACCAAGTTGCGTTTTAAATCACCCGTGGTGAAATTTCTTGCTACTGTAATAGCATGAGCTAATCACGTCACTTATGCAGGCGATCATCATACGTGTTTCCTGTAAATATCAATGTCAATGTGGTCTGTAAATATCCCTACAGAAATCCTCAAATAGCAGAAACAATGTTGTCAGTCATTTTCTGGAATGAATATGGCTTTTTAACCACATGTTGAGACTCTCCTCTTCCCAAACCCATGGAAATTGACCATCAATGATTAGTGAGGAAATGACTGTGAGTAGGACACTGGAGGGTTCCCAGGCGGAAGATGAGGCGCTCTTCCTCCAACCGTCGTGTTGTTATGTTCTGGCGATGGAGGAGTCCTAGGATCTGCATGTCTTCGGTGGAGTGGGTGGGAGAGTTAAAGTGTTGAGCCACGGGGTGGTTGGGTTGGTTGGTCCGGGTGTCCCAGAGGTGTTCCTTGAAGCGTTCTGCAAGCAGGTGGCCTGTCTCCCCAATATAGAGGAGGCCACATCGGGTGCAGCGGATGCAATAGATGATGTGTGTGGAGGTGCAGGTGAATTTGTGGCGGATATGGAAGGATCCCTTGGGGCCTTGGAGAGAAGTAAGGGAGGAGGTGTGGGCGCAAGTTTTACATTTCCTGCAGTTGCAGGGGAAGGTGCCGGGAGTGGAGGTTGGGTTGGTGGGGGGTGTGGACCTGACGAGGGAGTCACGAAGGGAGTGGTCTTTGCGGAACGCTGATAGGGGAGGGGAGGGAAATATATCCCTGGTGGTGGGGTCCGTTTGGAGTTGGCGGAAATGACGGCGGATGATACGCTGTATACGGAGGTTGGTGGGGTGGTAGGTGAGAACCAGTGGGGTTTTGTCTTGGTGGCGGTTGGAGGGGCGGGGCTCAAGGGCGGAGGAGTGGGAAGTGGAGGAGATGTGGTGGAGTGCATCGTCAATCACGTCTGGGGGGAATCTGCGGTCCTTGAAGAAGGAGGCCATCTGGGCTGGTATTGGAACTGGTCCTCCTGGGAGCAGATGCGGCGGAGACGAAGAAATTGGGAATATGGGATGGAGTTTTTACAGGGGGCAGGGTGGGAGGAGGTGTAGTCCAGGTAGCTGTGGGAGTCAGTCGGTTTATAGTAGATGTCTGTGTTGAGTTGGTCGCCCGAGATAGAAATGGAAAGGTCTAGGAAGGGGAGGGAGGAGTCTGAGACAGTCCAGGTGAATTTGAGGTTGGGATGGAAGGTGTTAACCTACTGTTAGTTCTTGGATTATGCCACTCTCCAGTGATAGGTCACTGAAAAAACGCAACTTCCAGCTTAGGAGCAAAGATCAGTTTATGTGAATTAAAGCTGAAAGAGAAAATAAAATGTTTGAAAGTATGACTTTCTCTGTACATACAACAATGTGCTTCTGTGAAAGTATAGTCTTTGTTGCTTTTTTATTCAAGGTTGTTTGAGTTTTGAACCATTAAAAGAAAAAACAAGGAAAATTTTCTGATTTATAGCTGTCTTGGGCATCCATTATCACAAAGGTGATTCCTTAAACCAACACTCCCCATCCAGGGACTGATAATTGTAGGGAAACTGTAGACCCAGAATTGCAAGTGACAATTTTCAATACCATAGTTTTAATGATGGGCAAATTGTTAGCCTCAGTATAACATAATTGTGTTCAAGAGCTCTTTCGGTGCTGTGCATCAAGAAATTAGTCCCAGACCATGTGTATAATTACAAAGAAACTTAGAATTTTTATAGTCTTGTATGTGACAAATGATGGCTTCTATCTTGATATAATCAGCATTGGCATGTCAAAAGAATTGGTGAGGTGATAATTTAAGTTTTTCTGTTGTTATAAACCACTGAGAGAATTAATGATCTTTCGCAGCATTGCCCATTTAAGCTCTGTATCCTAAAATCCTAGCCTCTTTCGATTCAGATAGAAATTACACAAATATATCAACTAACTAAGAATGCCTTTCTTGTAAACCCAGCAAGTGATAGATACTGCAACCTGCCTCCCGCCATCCTGAGGAAATCCAATGATCACTGTTTAACACTGTAATGTGGAAATAGAATTCTTTAATACCATATATTTTCTATTGCAACAAACAATGTCAAATTCAAAGACTGAAACATTCTACAGCTTAAAGTATCTAATGCTAATATCAAACAACAGAACGTGAGATAGATGCTAAAGGAAAATTCTTATATTTTTATTACTTTTCACTGCCTACTTTATCTACAGTCTCAAGGCAGCACCTTCTTACCTCAGCACGCACACGCACACACACACACACACACACACACACACACACTGCACACATACACAAATGCACTTATGCACAGACACACGTGGGCAGACATAATATTTAAAATCTGATTGAAGATTTGTAGCTCGGGTATCCGTTGTTGTGGTTCTGCTCGCCGAGCTGGAAGTTTTTGCTGCAAACGTTTCGTTCCCTGGCTAGGGAACATCATCAGTGCTGTTGGAGCCTCGTGTGAAGCGCTGCTTTGATGTTTCTTCCGGTATTTATATTGGTTTGTTCTTGCCGCTTCCGGGTGTCAGTTTCAGCTGCAGTGATTTGTATGTGGGGTCCAGGTCGATGTGTCTGTTGATGCATGTTCTTGCCGTTTCTGGGTGTCAGTTTCAGCTCTAGTGGTTTGTATATGGTGTCCAGGTCAATGTGTCTGTTGATGGAGTTTGGGGATGAATGCCATGCTTCTAGGAATTCTCTGGCTGTTCTCTGTCTGGCTTGTCCTATGATAGTGGTGTTTTCCCAGTCAAAGTCCCATTCCTAGACGTGTTAGTAGAGAGAACACCCAACGGAGAATTCACCACAAGGGTACACAGGAAACCAACACACACAGACCAAGTCTTAAACTATGAAAGTAACCACCCCAACACACACAAACGAAGCTGCATCAGGACACTATTCAAAAGGGCCACAACACACTGCAGTACACCAGAACTGCGAAAAGAGGAAGAGGAACATCTATACAAGGTATTCGCCAAAAACGGATACCCACGCAACTTTATCACCAGATGCCTAAGGGATAGACCGAGGAACGAGGACATGCCACAACCAAAAGGACTAGCCACTCTACCATACGTCAGGAGCGTCTCAGAACTGACAGCCAGACTACTGCGACCCTTAGGACTCATAACATCCACGCTCAGACAACAACTCACTAGAACAAAGGACCCAATACCCAGCATGAGCCAAACTAACGTAGTTTACAAAATACCATGCAAGGACTGCACAAAACACAATATAGGACAAACAGGAAGACAGCTAACAATCCGCATCCATGAACATCAGCTAGCCACAAAACGACACGACCAGCTATCTCTAGTAGCCATACACTCAGACAACCAGCAACATGAATTTGACTGGGAAAACACCACTATCATAGGACAAGCCAGACAGAGAACAGCCAGAGAATTCCTAGAAGCATGGCATTCATCCCCAAACTCCATCAACAGACACATTGACCTGGACACCATATACAAACCACTACAGCTGAAACTGACACCCGGAAATGGCAAGAACATCCATCAACAGACACATCGACCTGGACCCCACATACAAATCACTGCAGCTGAAACTGACACCCGGAAGCGGCAAGAACAAACCAATATAAATACCGGAAGAAACATCAAAGCAGCGCTTCACACGAGGCTCCAACAGCACTGATGATGTTCCCTAGCCAGGGAACGAAACGTTTGCAGCAAAAACTTCCAGCTCGGCGAGCAGAACCACAACAGACATAATATTTTCATTTCGAGAGCTCTCTGGAGAAGATTGCTTATTTGGTATCAACTCATATCAAATTATATGGAATTTTGTAGCATGGCCTGGTCCTCTGTATCTGGCTCCATTTCCATTAAATCTGATTGGACCTTTTTATTGGCACAGGTGGAAATGGATGTTAATGGACCAATAGGCTTAGTTTCCAACAAGGCAGGTTCATTTTCGATACTTGTCAAAGAAGAAAGAGCATTCCATCGATGCATTTTTGTCTTAACATGTTTCTTTTCATTACAACGCATACGATCTCCATGTTTGTTTGAATGACGCTGCAATTGAACAGCTTTTACATCATATACGTCATCAGATGCAAAATGTCTTTTTCCTGTGGTTGTGTATTTTATTTCTTCTGGTTTACCTTTGATGCATTCAACAGATTTGATGTCCAGTCCTGTGCCAAAAAGACTTGGACTTATCTGCACATTTTGTTTTGCTTCAATCCCCTTAATTTTAGCAGACTCCAACCCTACCAAGAAAACAAAAGAAAATATTTAATTTGTTGACATATTGTTTATCCTTTCTCCAAACATCAAACAACAGTGACTAGTCAACAGAGCAGTTTAATTTTCATCTACATGACTCTTAGCATATACATGTAATCACTGGCCTCTATCGTTAATTGATTTTCAACCTGTATTAAAATAAGTTCTTGAATATACCAATAGAGCTATACAAAGAAGAACTGCCCTATCTTAAATAAAATGAATTGAATAATGGATAAGGAGCAAAACCTCAAGTTTCTATCTTCCTTTCTATTTTATGATCAGCGTATCAAATGTATTTTTTGTACTAGAGTTGCCCCTTGAAATGATTTATTCCAGTGATTCTAGGGGCACATTAGGGTGAATTTTTATAAGTGGATTTTTCAATGGAACAAGGATTCATTGGTTAAATGCTTGTGCCCTTGCCAGTATTGTGCCTCAATGGGAAGATATACCAAAATCACAAATGTACTCTTGTTCTGCAACCATACCTAGAATATCATGCTGCTAAATGTCCACTATCCTGACGATAGTTACAACACTATCTTCCTACATAGTCTACAGGTTCAGCTCTCTTTGAGACAGTAGACTGAACTAGGGTTTGGCTGCTTGGCAACAAGGAATGTTACACGGTTAATGACAATTTCAGCTGCTCAACAACATGTCTTTTTTTTTCAATGAAAGCTATGTTGCAGTTAGGAGCCAACCACTAATGTCACAAGGAAATGGCACTTCTGCTTGCTCTGCTTAGGTTCAACAGGTCAAGCTTTGCTAGAATGTTGCTGTGATTCATGATGGCCGACTCCCTCCTTCACAATTTGGACAGTTGTAGATCTAGGAGTTGTAGATGCTGGAGATCAGAGTCGAGGATGTAGTGCTGGAAAGATACAGCACATCAGGCAGCATCCGAGGAGCAGGAGAATCGATGTTTTGGGCATAAGCCCTCCATCATGTGCCCAGGTCCTGATGGACTTTATTCAAGAATATTAAAAGAAATGACTAGTCAGAGTGCGATGCAGGAAAATGTAAAATAACCATTTGTAAGTAACTTCCATCTATCAGATCTTTAAAATTAAAATTAATACATCCCGGCATCATGTTTGAATACATTAGTGTCTCTAACTTGGATGTTCGTAATTCGGGGACCTCCCTTCCACCCCACCCCCCAACACACAGTGAGATAGTTGTTGCCTTAGTTTTAATTATCTATATTTCCTGAGATTCAGGAAAAATTCTATTAAACTGGAATACAGTTAATTGTAATTTCTTTACTCAAAATGGGAGGAGAGCAGGAAGCAGGGAATAACAGGCTTAACATCAGGGAAAATGTCAGAAGTTATAAAGAAGTTATAACAGGCCACTTGGATAAACTCTCAATAATCAGGTACATCAACGTGGTTTTGTGAATGGGAAATCACATTTAACCAATCTATTAGAGTTCTTTGAGGAAGGAACATGTCCCATGGATAAAAGGGAACTGATGAATGTATTGTATTTCGATTTCCAGAAGGATAAGTGTCTGTCAAAACCACAGCTCAGAATATCAACAATACTGGGGACATTTTTAGTCCTTAATTCTCGATAAAATTTATTCTCCTCTGTTTCCTTATCCTTATACTCCCATCACCTTACAAAAAAGTAAAAGAGCCTTTACTTTAATTGTTTCTGTACCTGCATGATAACTTTCTGAGTTCCATGCACCAGTACACCCAAGTCTCTCTATACACGAATATTCAAACATTTTACAGATTTACTTTGCCATTCTTACTATGAAAGTGAATAATTTCTCATCCACACGGAATCACAGAATTGTCATGGTACAGATGGATACCCAATTGGCCCATTGAGTCTGCACTGGATGTCTGAGCGTTTTTATCCTAGTGTCAGACTCCTGCCTATTCTCCACAATGCCGCACATTTGTTTTCAATTTAAATAATTGTTCAATGCCCTCTCGAACGTTTTAATTCACCTTCCCTCCATCACACTTCCAGGCAGTGCATTCCAGATCCTAACTATGTGCTGCATGAATTTCATTTTTCTCACTTTTTGCTTTTTTTGCAAAATGCCTTGAAGGTGTACCCTCTGGTTCTCAATCCCTTTAAGAGCAGGCACAAGTTTCTCCCTGTCTATTCTGTACACACCACTCACAATTTCCAAAACTTCTATCAAATCTCCCAACAGCCTTCTCCTCTCCAGCAAAACAGTCTCAACCTCTCGGATCTATCTTCACAGCTGAAATTTCTCATCACTGAAACTATTCTCATAGGCCTTTCTGTACTCTGTCCAATGCATTCATATCCTTCTAAAAGTGTGGCACCCAGAACTGTATGCCATCCTCCAAATGAGATATAACCAGTATCCTGTATAGGTTCAGAATAGCCTCCCTGCTCTTGACCCCTATATCCGTATTAATGAAGACCCGATTACTGCATACTTCATAACAGCTCTTTCTACTTGTCATGGCTCCATTAATGAATTATGCAGACAAACAACTGGTTCTTTCTGCTCCTGCAGACATTAAAAATCGTATCTCTTATAGAATCACAGTCATAGAGATGTACAGCAAGGAAACAAACCTTTGGTCCAACTCGTCCATGCCGACCAGATATCCCAACCCAATCTTTCCACTACTTCCTCTGGCAGTTCATTCCATACATGTACCACCCTCTGCGTGAAAAAGTTGTCCCTTAGGTCTCTTTTATATCTTTCCCCTCTCATCCTAAACCTATGCCCTCTAGTTCTGGACTCCCCCACCAGCGAAAAAACTTTGTCTATTTATCCGATTATGCCTCTCATGATTTTGTAAACCTCTATAAATTAACTCCTCAGCCTCCGCTGCTCCAGGGAAAACAGCCCCAGCCTATTCAGCCTCTCCCTATAGCTCAAAATCTCCAACCCTGGCAACATTCTTGTAAATCATTTCTGAACCCTTTCAACTTTCCGATAGGAAGGAGATCTTATATTGTCTGCCCATTTCTTTCCTACCAAACTGCACCACCCACACCTTTCTACATTGAATTTATCTGCCCTAAATGCCCACGTCACTAAGTTGTCAATGTTTTCTGAACTGTCTTCTTACATCTATAATTCTTCTGAATTTTGTAACATCTGCAAGCTTTGAAAATATCTCCTGCAAAAAAAATCCCCAGTGTCAACCAAAGGGGAGCACTATTGTAAACCTCACTCTAGATGAAAATCTGTTTCCTGTCACTCAATCAAGAATAAAATGGACAGCAGTAATCACATCCTCAAGAAGCTTTAATAAATTAATTAAACCATTTCCTTTTCATAAAACCATGTTGGTGCTGTCTTATCCTTTTATATTGTTCTAAATGCATTATTATGACTTCCTTAATGATAGTTTCCAACATTTTCCCAGCAACTGTTGTCAGGATAACTACCCTGTTCTCCCTCTCCCTTCTTTCTTGAAGAGCAATGTTACATTTGCCTACTTCTAATATGCTGGACTGGTGTTTTTAAAATGGAATTTTGCAAAATCATAACTTTTGCACCCACTATCTCTATAGCTACCTCTTTTGAAATCCCAGGATGTAGATCAAGAGAGTTTAGGATTTGTTAGCTTTTAGTCTCTTAAGTTTCTCTAATTCATTTCCTCCACTAATATTAATCACTTTTACATTCCTCACCCTTGTTAGCTCCTTGATTAATCAACAGTTCTCCTATGTATTTGTGTAGTCTACTGTGAAGATGGGTACAAATAATAATTTCTCCTGTCTCTTCCTCCAAGGGACCAACATCTATTTTAGCCACCCACTTCCTTTCTTCACAAATTTAAAAACTTTTCAGATTTTCTTTTAAATTCCTGGTTAGTTCATTCTCCTGTTCTTTTTACACTTCTCGCCTGGCTTTTGATCACCCAGTTTTTTTTCTAAACACTCCCAACTCTCAGCCTTTCAACTATTCTTTACAACCTTATAACCTTATCCCATTCACTGATCAACTACTACCATTGGTCTCCTTTTTACTATCAATGAGTTGGACTGGGGTGTACAAAGTTAAAAATCACACAACACCAGGTTATAGTCCAACAGGTTTAATTGGATGCACTAGCTTTCGGAGCGACCCTCCTTCATCAGGTGGTTGTGATGAACCATCTGATGAAGGAGCAGCGTTCCAAAAGCTAGTGCTTCCAAATAAACCTGTTAGACTTTAACACACTGTTGTGTGATTTTTAACTTTTACTATCAACTCTCTTTTCAAAGACATTACTGAATCTTCCTCCACCACCACCAACTGCATATTAAGGTTTTCCATGTTCTCTTCTGTTACTTCACCAGTCATTTTAAATTTTTTTTTGTATCTGCCCTGTCTAGATCGCTCTTCCTTTCAACATCACTTCTTGAAGGTGAACAGTCTCACTTGTACAACCCTGCTGATCAAATTTGAATCCCTTATACCTGCGACCAATCTTATAAATCTTTCCTACACCCGTTATCTCTTGAAAGCCATGATTACATCTATTTCCACCACACCTTCAGGTAACACGTTCTGGATCGAACACACTCACCATATAAAAATATTAAATCCATTACATGTCATCTGCCACATGTCTGTCCATTTCACAGCCATTTCATATCCTCTTAAAGCTTACACTGAAGTCTAAAATTTATCAAGAAAAACAGTGATCCTATTTTTTAACCATGGGAAACAGCAGTGATCACTTTCTCCCTCCAGTCCAAAAAGTGTAATTACTGCTACCCATTTAGAGTCCCTCAGACATTTCATTTTTATGTATTCCAAGGTTTTCAAATTTGACAGCAAACCTACTTTGGGATACCTTATCAAACCTGAAAATGTGTTGCTGGAAAAGCGCAGCAGGTCAGGCAGCATCCAAGGAACAGGAAATTCGACGTTTCGGACATAAGCCCTTCATCAGGGATCAGGATACCTTATCAAACACTTTATATACATTACATTAACTGCATTACCCTCAACAATCCTCTTTATTCCCTCTTATACAAGTTATGTAAAAATTATCTGCCTTTAAACATACTGAATAGGCTGGGGCTATTTTCTCTGGAGCATTAGAAACTGAGGGTGATGTTATCAAAGTTTATAAAATCATGGTGGGCATGGATAGGTAAACAGACAAGAATTTTCCCCAGGGTTGTAGAGTCCAAACTGGAGGGCAGAGGCTTAAGGTGAGAGGGGAAAGACGTAAAAGGGACCTACTGGGCAATTTTGTCATGCAGAGAGTGGTGTGTGTATGGAATAAGCTGCCAGAGGAAGTGCTGGTACAATTGTAAGGCATTTGGATTGGTATATGAATAAAAAGGGTTTCGAGGGATATGGGCCAAGTGCTGGCAAATGGGACTAGATTAATTTAGGATAGCTGGTTGGCATGGACAAGTTGGACTGAACAGTCTGTTTCCGTGCTGTATTTCTCTATGCTCTAAATTGATGCTTGCTTTACATAACTCACACTTATCCTAGTACTGTTAATTCTGAGCCAGATTATCATTTCAAAAAACTTTCCCACCACCAAAGTCAAACTGGCTCTCCATTAGGGAACATTGTTCTCATCCCTTTTTGTGATGATCAAGGGCTGTTCTGGATTTTGGTTTTGGAAACTAAGCAGGGCAGATTCAAGAAGTATCAGCAGGAAAGTACTTCCATAATAGTGACCACGATTTCACTAAACTGGTCTGGAAAATGATCAAAGGCATACCAAGGGTAAAAAGTTTTAATTTGGAGAAAAATTTTTTAGTGAATTCTTCTATTTTTAGTGAAGTATAATTTTCTTAAATTGTTTTATCTGTTTATTTCTTTAGAAACTGAATGACTTTACCAGGGATTAATTGTATTGAGATTAAAAGCTTTGTAATTCTCAGATATGTCAATTACTTAAAATTGACTTTTTCAAATGAGCTCAACAATGGGACTAAATTGAATTTTTTCTGATGATGCAATTTTTAACTTGTGGGGATGGCAATAATTTCATCATTGCCTGTTTAATTCAGATTCTTCACATCACTGGAACTCAGTACCTGTTCCTCATGTGTCATCACTAGTCAGGTATATAAAGGTGCTTTGGTAACATGTAATAAGTGAATTAAAATAAACACAGAATATATTTTAATTATTCATCATTCTTAAGTATGTTTGAAAATGTGTTCAAATATATTTTGGATTTCATTTAATTTGTTGTATGGGGTAAATGGAAGCAAGTGTAAAACTGATTGTCATCTGTCAGACCTACCTGCTTCAGTTTCACTGAATTTGATGTCACCTGAACCTTCCAGATGAGTAACCTTTTCAGCTGCATCGAAAAATTCGTCAGGGGGAGGAGCCAGAATCGGGATAGTGAGGACCTCACTGTATAAGTCCCCATCAATAGCAGGTGGTAACTCAGTGAGCAGGCCATGACTTGTCAAATTCCAAGACTTGTCCCCTTCTGCATAACTGTCGTCCTCGTTCCTGGGGCACTGGTTGCAAACTTCTGCAGTGCATGGGTTCTCACTTTGGCTGAGGTCAGGAATAGAGCAAACCACCTTTGTAAAACGTGCAAAGCATTTAGAAAGGGTCGGAGTAGAGGCTAAGGAGTCTGCTGAAGGTTGTTCAAAACTGTCTTTCAATTCCATGGTACAGTGCTTCTTTGTAACTGGCTCACCATCACTCTCTTCAGTGTTAGAATCTTTGTCATCATCTTCAGAAATCTCACCATGTGAGTGTGGAGCTGAAGTCTCCGTTTGCAGTTCGTCCACAGAGTCAGCAGAACAGCTTCTATCACAAAAGTCTCCTCCCTGACTTGTTGCTTCATCATTCAGATCAGACACATCCCCTGTGCTGCAACTGGTCTCTTCCTGGATATTCTCCTGTAAGCAGTCACTGTCTGTAGCCTCACTTTCCGAGTTCTCAATGTCCTCATTTTCTTCAGTCAGAGGCCCTATGAATCCATTTCTCAATTTGTGGATATCTACAGACTCAATGTCTGATGATGACTCTGAATCACTTAATCCTTGGGCTTCGTCACCTGCACAGTAAAAAAGTTACATCTAAGATCAGATGAAGGAACCATCTAATATTTTGTTAAAAACTGAATTCTGCCATCTTAAAATGCCCTCCTGGAAATTAGGAATGGGCAATAACTGACATCCCATTAATGAATTACAAAAAATTATAAAAACTTCAATGATTAACTTCTATGCTCTTCCTTTCTGTTTAAGTTATTTATTTTGCTTGAAAATGTTTGTTTGGATAAGTTTCTTCACGAAAACAGGATATTCCTGTCTGCAAGGAGTTAGTTGAAGGAAATACCTGGGGTGGAGCCTTTAACTGTTAAAGTTTCAATATTGAAGTCATACCAATTGTACGTGTTCATTCAGCTTCAGGACACCACTCAAATACAGTGCCAGGCTATTATTCATGATTTAAAAGGAAAAGTAGTAACTTTTACAGTAAGTAAAATTTGATATCCTATTTCTTGATCAATATTTCTGATTGAGACATTCCTTGAATAAGCTTTCAACACTTTCTTGATCCTACGGATACATATGATAAAATGTAAGTTCCTACATTCTGGAATTTTAACAAGACCTATCAGCAACTGAAACTCACCTAACTGGCATAAAGTCAGAGTGAGCAATGCCATTGGAAAATGTGAGTTGTGTCTCAACTGTGATTCACTCATCTCTCTCAGATCACTGCTACTGATATCATTCTGAGAGGGAAACGTGTTTAAACTGACATGAGTTTATTTTCTATCATAACTTCATTGCAAAGAGTCACTGTCTGAAAGTGATGCCAATAATCACAAACCTCGCTAGTGCTCCACAGAACTGATCAGTCTAATGGAAGGATTGTCTTGGACATGAAAATTGTTACCATCCCTTAGGTACAACACCCACAGGAGCTGAACAGTCCGTTAACCTCGATTTCTAATAATCTGCTCACATCTCAAAGGGTCTGAGAGAAGAGTCCTCCTGTCCTTTACACTGTGTTTTTTCATACATTAATTCATGTGATGAGGGCATTGCTGGATGACCAACATTTATTGCCCATCCCCAATTGCCCTTGAGAGGATGGTGGGTGAGCTGCCTTTTATCTTTACTGACTGTGTGGATGATATGTCATAGCAGGAAATGTACACTGAGAAAAGGAACTGAGCCTTTACATCCAGGAAATTGACTGAACGGAAAGCGAAGAGAAGAGGTAGGGCTTTATGACTATGTAAGCCCATACTACTTGGGGACAGATGTGAGTCACTTGGACAATAAAATCTTCTCTGCCAATCAATACAACCATAATTAATCTATTTGTGCTTTAAATTCCATTTCCCCACTTCCATGTGATAACCTTTCATTCTCCTGCTTAACAAATATTTATAAGGCAAAATACTTTTGCCTTAAAAAGGATTTAATGACCGCAGCCCCCAACAACCATCTGAAAGAAAAACACTCCTGAAGATTAGATTACTTATAGTGTGGAAACAGGCCCTTTGGCCCAACAACGACCCGCCGAAGCGCAACCCACCCATACCCCTACATTTACCCGTTACCTAACACTACGGGCAATTTAGCATGGCCAATTCACCTGACCCGCACATCTTTGGACTGTGGGAGGAAACCAAAGCACCCGGAGGAAACCCACGCAGACACGGGGAGAACGTGCAAACTCCACATATTCAGTCGCCTGAGTCGGGAATTGAACCCGGGTCTCAGGCGCTGTGAGACAGCAGTGCTAACCACTGTGCCACCGTGCCACCCACTCATCTCTGCTCTAAAAGATTGTATTCTTTTAAAAACTGTGACCTCTAATTTTTGATTCACCCACAAGAGGACAGGCCATTTCCATTTCCAACTTGTCAAGGATTGCACTTCTAAACTCCAAAGGAAACAAGGCAGTCTGCCCAACCTTTTCTCATAAGACAACTTGCACATTCCAGGTATCAATCTCAGAAAGCTCCTCTGAACTGTTTTAAAAACATTTATGGTCTTCCTTAATTGAGAAGACCAAAACTACATGAAATATTAGAGCTGTACTGTCATCAATTCCCTGGATAATTGAAGCAAAATACCTTTATGTTTACATTCCATTAGCCTTCATAATTATGTGCTGCACATGCAAACTAACATTTTGTGAATCATGCACGATCACATATAGATATCTCTGCTCCTTGAAATGGTGCAGTTGTTCTTACTTTAAGTAATACTCTGCTTTATTTTTATTCTGCTTGCAAACTAAATAATTTTTCCACATTATACTACATTGGCCTAACTTTTGGGCGGGGGAAAAACAATGACTGCAGATGCTGGAAACCAGATTCTAGATTAGAGTGGTGCTGGAAAAGCGCAGCAGTTCAGGCGGCATCTGAGGAGCAGGAAAATCGATGTTTCGAGCAAAAGCCCTTCATCAGGCTTTTGCTCGAAACGTCGATTTTCCTGCTCCTCGGATGCTGCCTGAACTGCTGTGATTTTCCAGCACCACTCCAATCTAGAATCTAATTTTTGGGCGCTCATTCAATTGATTGACACCCATCTGAAAGCTCCTTATGTCCTCTTCACAACATACTTCCTCGCCCATCTTTGAGTCATCTGCAAGTTTAGCTGCCATGGCTTTCCTCCCCATATCTAAATCATTGTTCTCAATGCTGAGGCCCCAACACAGATTCTTCTGGGACTCATCATCCTGCCAATCAGAAAGAGAGCGTTTTCAAACACATTCTCTCTTTCTGTCAGCCAGTCAATCTTCTAGATATTTTTAATTAACCTGCTCAGTGATGTTATTACACATCTCTGGAGCAGATGTGACTTGAACCCAGCCAATCTTCTATCAATTCAAATATGTTAATATTTGGGTCCTATTTGGTGCAATAATCTTTTATGTGGCACATCAAATCCCACTGAAAACCCAAGTATAGTATCTCTACAGGTTCCATTATCCAAAGCATAGGCTAACACTTCAAAGATTGACATAAATTGATTAAGCACGATTTCCCTTTCACAGAATAATGCTGATTCTTCCCAAATAGCTAGAGTTGCGTCCAGCTATAAGCTCCTCAATAATGATTCTAACACCTACCCTGTGACAAGTCAATTGTTTCCTCTTTCCCTCCCTTCTTGAATAATGACATAACATTTGCTACACTTCAGTCCAATAGAACCTTATCCAAATCTATGAAACTTTGGAAAATCAACATCAATGCTTCGACTTTCACATTGGTCCCTCTGTTTAAGGACCCAGGTTGAAGTCCAAATGGGCCTGAAAGCCTGTCAGCCCAGAGGTCTACCTGTTGGCTTCATCACACTTCCCTCTTAATTGTAATTTCACCAGGTTTCTCTCTCCCTTTGATTTACAGCTATTACTAGAGTGTTTTTGTATTTTCTATAGTGAAGACAGAAGCAAATATTTGTTTAATTCAACTGCCATTTATTTATTATATATTAATTTCTCCCCATTCTCACTATCAGGAGGACCACTCACCTTACTTAATCTTTTCCTTTCTAAATACTAGTAAAAACACATTATCTGTTCTTCCTTTTCTAGTTAGCATCCTCTCATACTCTAATTTCTTTCCCTTGATTCATCTTTTTGTCATTCTGTGCCATTCCTTATCTTCTGTCCAATATCTGATCTGCTAATCATATTATACTTCTTCCTTAATCTCAGTACCTTCCTTAAATTCTTAAGTTGGCCATAGATGGTTTGTTCTTCCTTTGCAACTTATTTTTTACAGTAGGAATATATTTACTCTTAAATATACTTATTTTGAAATATCCCTTAAATATCTAACCTTTACTTCTATATCAGTCTGTTCCTGAACTTAGTGTCCCAGTTCATCTTAGGTGTGCAGTTTTCGAGCATACATAATTGCCCTTTTTGAATTATAAAATACTAGTCTCAGACCCACTCATCTCCCTTTAAACTGGATAGGAGATTCAATCTACCTAGAGATGCCTTTTCTCTGTGGCCAATAATTAATCTTGTCACGTTGCACTACACCAAGTCTGGTACAACAGACCAAGATGCCAGGAGAAACCCCTTCCCTTTTTTCCAAATAGTAGACAGAATTATCTAAGCTTTCCCAAGTCTTAATGTTCAGCATCCAGTCAGTGAGAGAGTCTTCAAGTGTTACTTGAAACTGCAACTTTCACACAGGATGTAAAGGTTGCCACTTAATAAAAGCTGACATTAACCAAGGATTCAATCAGTATTCAGAACATCCTTGTCGGATTTGGAATGTTAACAAATGGCAGAGAAAACATAGTTCTGCCTGGGGGTAGTGACAATAGAAACAAAATTCACATTTGGAAGTTTGCTTTCAAAGATCAAAGAAAACTTACAGCCCAGGAACAGGCCCTTCGGCCCTCTAAGCCTGAGCCGATCCAAATCCACTGTCTAAATCTATCGCCCAATTCCTAAGCATCTATATCCCTCTGCTCCCCACCTACTCATACATCTGTCCAGATGCACCTTAAATTAATCTATCGTGCCTGTCTACTACCTCTGCATTCCAGGCATCTATCACTCTCTGTGTTTCTTGGGCAAAAGTATGGCAGGAATAAAACTGGGATTCTTATTTTAAAAAGAAACGACTAATGTATTACCTTCTTCAGTTGTCTGACTTTGATAGTTGCCAGGCCAGATGAATATGGAGTCTGTTGAGTTCACATATAGCCTATGATATCCAGCAATCAAATACACAAGGTCTTTAGCATGACGAGTTTCCAGTACCAACGTCAGAGACTGTAAATAAAAACAGAGTCAGTAATTAAACTTTTCCACTAACAGACCTAACCTGAAAATGATATCAGCTCACTCATTTTAAAGATTTTGCTCAGCATTAGCTTCCTTAAATTTGCTGGGTGCAGTGTCTTCCCTCATTTGTTTTCCTTCATCTATAGCATGAAAATGTTGTACAATGCTGAAATTGCGAGTTGATAAGTGAGGGCAACAGGGAATCTGAGATCTGGGCAAATACTGGATAAAACAATCTATTTCTTTAACCACGAAATTCAAGGATTGAGAAAGAAGCAGGGACAATAGAGCAGGCAGGTGAATTAGTCAAATTGGGCTCAGAAAGAGAAACAAAGAATACGAAAAATTGTTTGGATACAGACAAAAAAAAGAGAGAAAGGAGAAGTGAAAGCAAATGTAAAACGTTGCAAATATCTAACAACATTTATTACAATTTGGAATAATATCTGGGGTTTGATTTATTCCTCTTCTGAATGGGAGAGGTGGATTGTATTATGAAAACCTAAACTTCATCATTAAAAATGTCTTGGTGTTGTCAAGTACTAACTATTGCCAACTTCCCGAACGGAAACTTTGCATTTATATAGCATATTTCAGAGCCACTAGACATCACTTTACAAACACGGATTACTTTTCAGATAGAGTCACTGTTCCAATGTAGGAGTGGGATGAGTTCAATTAATCATTAATATTTAAATGCAACAATTTCTTATAACTTTCAGGCAAACATGTCACAGAAAAATGGGGCGCATTCAAGAAGGAAATATGGAGAGTACAGGGCCACCGTGTTCCAATAAAAGAAGGGGTGGGACCATTAAATCCTGTGAGCACTGGATATCTAAGGATACACAGCAATGGATTTAGAGAATAAAGAGATACTTATGGCAGATATCCAGGACTGAAAACAGCTGAAATCCTAGAGGAGTGCTGAATGTTCAAGAGGGAACTTAAAATGGAGAATAGGAGACCAGAATTGGTGACATGAAGGGATACTAACAATTAAAATAGAAGGAAATCCTAAACTGGTTTACACTTAGAGTAAAAGAGTTGTGCCATTGGGACCACAGAGTAAGGCAGGGAGTCAGAGGTTTAGGTAGGATTCCAAAAGAATATTTTCAGACAGTACTCACTTGTGAAATGGACAATATGCATACAGAAATCAGGGAGAAGGTCTGTGATACAATTAAATAAATTATCATTGACAGAGAGAGCTCTGAGTGGTCTGGCTTAGAATTCGATAAATGTCCAGGGCTGGATGAAGTATATTCCAGGTTGGTGAGTGAGGCAAGGGGCGAAATCAGGGACGTTGCAATAATTTTCTATACCTGTCTGGCCCAGGAGAAGAGTCAGAGGACTTGAGGACAGCCAATGTAGTACTGTTATTCAAAAAGGAGCAAAGGATAAACCAGGAGCTAGAAGCCAGTCAGTCTAACCTCGTGCTGGAGAAATTGCTTGAATGATTCAGAGGAACAGAATTAATTTGTAATTGGAGAGGCAGGAATTATGACTCGAAGAGCCTGCCTTCCACTGATCTGCAGTGGCCTAGTCACTGCTGCCTTTGGAAATTACTCCGGTGTCAGCAGATTAGTGTCACTGGCATTCTGGGAAAACAGGCAAGATGGGCTGGCAGACAGGCAGAAATCCCACCTTTCCTTGGTAAATGTCCTTAGTACCTCCTCCCTTTCCTTCACTTCACTTTCTGGGCTTGATCAGATTGGCCTGGCCTGGCCTGGCTGGAAATATGCAGAGACCTCCCTAGCTCAGGGCCGAGTTAAATTGCAGTCAGGTCTATTGATGTTGGGATCATGGACGTGCCAGTGCGGCTACGTACTAAAGCCATCTGCTGTCTGATTGACAGTGAGCAAAGGTAAGAGTCACCCGCAAGTAACTTCATTGCAAAACATTAGCAAACTGAGGATAGGAATAATTGCTGAACAAATGTTACTGCAGCACAGGTCACAGCAGCAAGGATTTGACCAGACAACACCCGTATCAGAAAATGTACTAAGTCCTTGTTCAAGCAAGCAGTTAGCATCAATAGCCTTTACCTTCACATCCACCAGGTAGATGTTCACCACGCTGATCTTCTCATACTCAAAGGTCAATTCCAACTTCTGGATGCTGTTGAAGTCTGTTAACTGGTTTATAATATTGAGTTTGCTGTTAACAACTTCGCTGATACCATATTTGGCTCCGACCAACAATGTGATAAATGATTCGCTGTCCTGCAGTTGAAGAAGTTGCATTTCATTAGAAACTTATTAAAGATGACAAAAAAGACTAGTTTAAAAAAATGAGCCAGTTTCTGTTTCTCCCTACGTACCAGAAGGGTTGCGTTAAAGGTTTTCCCTCCATATGCTCGAAGATCACTCAGTATGTTCAGGTAATTCAGCCGGACTTGTGCCGTGGATATCAGTTGCTTCAAACAGAATGAGTGTATTTTAATATACTGGCATGAAAAGTTATTTTAATGAAAAGATGTCCCCAACAGCGTTGCACATGTGGCAACATTGATCAAAAATGGTTAAAGACTTTCAATGGAAAATAATGGGAATCCCGCCTGGAATTTTCCAACTAGTGATTCAGTACAATGACAGAAAACACCTATCAGCAAATCAGGTTATGCATTGGCAGCAGGTGTGGCCCTGTGGTTACCTCCTCTTTAAACTCAATCTTGCATGTTTATAAAGACCCTACAATAACTCTCTCCTTCAATGCATATACCATGATTTTCAGCATTTCCTTCCCAGACATAATTATAGTTCTAAATTTTCAGATGTCTATTTAATTTGCCATCTTCACATTTTGATTCCATGACTTCATTATTTAACAAATTAATCCAGTTGAGTTTATTACCATAAAACAACAAGGCACACTTCCTCTGGTTTGAAAGAAATTAATGGAAAATCCATGTGATGAATACATTTTATCTTTTATCTTTGCTGCATGGATTTAAATAACTGCTTTACAAAAAAAAAGAGTTTTAATATCAAATAATCGATGTATATTCATGAAGCTCAATTTATCAAAGATATTCTTTATATTGTGAACAATTGGTTTTCCTCCCTAAAATGTAATGTCCTGAACGTCTGCAGTTAACGCTGGGGATCACAAAGTGGCTGATAGATAATGATGAGCAATTTCAGGGGCTGATCAACTTTAATCTTTCATACACAAAAATATTGAAATGCTTAACTGGGCTTACAATATGAGAAGCTTTAATTAAAACTTCTGACCTAATTATAAAATATGCAGCTTTGAAACTGCATTTCCCAAAAAAGCAATTTTGTTTAAAGCACTCTTTACAAACAAGCTTCAACTTAATAGTGCTGGTTCCAGTGGAATTTCCTACATCACTTCACAGCTGAGTAGGAGGATGTCTAAAGAGAGGCAGAAGCAGTGGAGGAAAATACACAACTGAAGTCTCTTATTGAGGAATACAGCAGCAGAAAAGGCAAACACATGATGAGGTTAAAAGGATATGGACTTGTAGGTCAAGGAGGAAAAGTTTCCTAGAGATGTATGAGACCATAGAGGGATTGTAAAAGTGTTATTCAAATGCAGTATATGGATAAAAAAATCGAAGGGTGCTTCAAGATAAAGGATAATTCTGCACTGGTGCTAAGATTAACTTGAAGCACTTAGGATGAGAGGCACTTTACAGGCACGCATTAATGATTGGCTGACTGATAGAGGAGGTGATAGTCTAGTGCTGTTATTGCTGTTTTGTTAATCCAGAGACCCAGATAATGCCCTGTGAACTGTTTGAATCCTGCCATGGAAAATGGTGAATTTTTAATTCAATAAATATCTGGAATTAAAGAGTCTGGTGATGATCATAAATCTATTGCCAATTGTTGGGAAACCTTCATTAATGTTCTTCAGGGACAAAGTTGCCATCCTTTGATTGAGATGTGAGATATTCCACAAAGAGAATTAAACAAGATTCCATGGTAAGTACAGTAGTGGCCAATATTTACCACTCAGCCAACATTTTATCAAGGTACCTTGGTTAGTTATCGTGTTGTTGTTTGTGGGAGCCTGTCTTGTGGAAATTGTTTGCTAGGATTCCTGTCCTATAACAATGACAACATTTCAAAACAGGGTCACTTGGTCTGAAGTATTTGTGACTTCTTTTGTGAAAAAGAATATTGTTAGGTACACGTCTTTCATTCCTTGAAATAGGCCTCAATGACCTTGGGTTAAGGGATAAAAGTTCAGATTTTGCTCTTCAGATGATGGCCATTTACTCAGGCTGGATTTAAGGTGGAGACAAATGGAGAAAATAGCGAGTTTAAAAAGAATTGTGATCCTTGGACACAATGAAGCTTAATTTCAATACAGCGCAGAACAGGCCCTTCGGCCCTTGATGAAGCTTGATTACAAGAGGGGCAGACCAGTATGTGTCATCTGCCGGTTTTATAGGGTTTTTTTCTCTGGGTATGACAGGGCTTCATTGTGATGCCCTCTACAGTTGAATACAGCAACCATTCACGACCAGGTTCCCATATGAGGAAAGGCCACTTGGACAAATCACCAAGGAATGAATAATGGCAGCAAAACCAAACACTTGGAATGAGCGAACAGCATCAGGAGATGGAAACATAGAAAGCAGCAAAAGTTTGTTTTCTCCTCCTTTAATACTTCACGAATACAGATTTGATCTGGAATGTCACTCAGACACATATTTAAGAGGCTTTAATAAGTAACAAATAAATATTTCACTGATTCTTAGAAGGCAAAGAACATTCACACTTTACACCGCCCTGCTTTAGCAACAGTATTAAAGTGTAAAGGGAAGTATTTTCCCTTCAATATAAAACTAGAAACTTTTGTACTTGGGATAATAACTTCTTCACATGTTCCTACATGTTTCAATGAAGTCACCTCTGACTCATCTAAACTCCTATACAGGTCCAGTTTAGTAAAGCCCCGCACCAATCACAATGCATTAATATCCTTCCATACATATGGTGATCAGTATTGTACACAGTGCAGTAAAAAGATTCCATAATCGTAATGTGTAAATAAATGATAATTATTTTGCTTGTTCTCTTAATTGAGAGCTATCGATTCTCTTGGACACAAGAAGAACACAAGTCTTTGAAATACTCCTGTGCTCTTGGATCAGTGGTTAGCACTGCTGCCTCACAGTGCCAGGGACCTGGAATCAATTCCAGCCTCGGGGCACTGTCCGTCTGGTGTTTGCATGTTCCCCCGTGTCTGCACGAGTTTCCTCCAGTTGACTCCCACAATCTAAAGATGTGCAGGTTAGATACATTGGCCACGCTAAATTGCCTATATTATTCAGGGGTGTGTAGGTTAGGTGCATTAATCAGGTGTACACATAGAGTCGTGGATAGGGGAATGGGTCAGGATGGGTTACACTTCGGAGGGACAGTGTGGACTTGTTGGGCCAAATGGCCTGTTTCCACACTGGAGGGATTCTATTCTATGAAATCTCCGGAGAGCAGGAAGGGACCTTGGTTTAATGACTCATTCAACAGATGGCACCTTAAGCACTTCAGCATGCCCTCATTACTGCACTGCAACATCAACCAAGTTACTTGTTCTCAAGTCTCCAGAATTGGACCTGATCCACAATGTTTTGACCAAATGGCAAGTGCGCTACACATTGAGTCATGGCTTATGCAACAGCACACCTTTATAAAACAGCAAAACGACCAAGAAAGCTGTAAATCTGAAATAGATACCTGAAAAAGTTGGAAATATTCAGCAAGTCGGGCAGCATGATTGGAGGGAGGAAAACAGTTAACATGGGGAATGCTTTGTCAGAACTGAGAGCACTTTGGGATGTAACAGTATTTAAACAAGGCATAAAAAACCTCAAGGGTACGTGCAGAAAGAGCATCTGTGATTGCGTTGAAAGCAGTAAAGATTGATATTTTTAAAAAACTCACTTTTACCTTTGGATAGCCAGTTATAAAGAATTACCTTTTGTCCTGGTGCAATCAAGCTATGATTGTTCTTCAGGTGATAGTTAATGGCCTTTCTGATATCTTTCTCTTTCATATTGTCAAGTACAGTTGATGAGACAAAATTCTCAATTCCCCAATCCCTGAAAATAATAAGGTTGCATTTAAAACTATTTCACCCCAATCATAGAATTGTACAGTACAGAAAAAGGCTATTTCACCCATTGTGTCTGTACTGACTCCCAGAAGAGCTTTGATATTTGTGACATTGGAAACTATCCCTGCAAACCACTTACCATTCTGACTTGGAAATCTATTGCCATTTCTTCAATGTCACTGGGTCAAAATCCTGCAATTCCAACTCTAAGGGCATTGTGGGTCAATCCACAGTACGTGGACTGCAGCAGTTCAATATGGCAGCTCACCACCACCTTCTCAAGGGCAACAAGGGATGAGCAAGAAAAGCTGGGCCAGCCAGCATCACCCATGATTTATGAGTGATTTTGTTTTAAAATCCCATGTTCAATTAATTAATAGTTGCAGCTTATGCACAATGATGGCGGAGTTGGAACAAAGAACCCTACCTCATAGAGCCATCTGGTGATCTGAAGCTGCAACTACATTGTGACAGTTGCCATAGTGATTTCCAATACAGGGAGTGTCTGGTTTGCAAATGGGTTCCATTCTGGAGTTTGTTCACAAGTTGGTTTGTACACATGGCAGCACACAATACAGGACAATGGAAAGCAGCTATTCATAAGTACAGGAAATGTTTGGATATCTGGTCGTTAAAGTTATGAACATGTAATGGAACACATTCATAAGTACAGTCAGTTCTGCTATAACGCTATTGTTCTGTTCTCGTGCAAACCTGTGTTATAAGAAAATCACATAATAGCAGCACTATTTAAACTAATGGGGCCATGGTCGTGTTATACACAAAAGTTCACACTATAGAAACAGTGTCCCCAATTCGTTAATTATGTTATAGCGAATTCACATTAACAAAATGCACGCTTTAGCAGAATGATCTGTATGAGCATTCTTAAGTTGGACGTTTGTAAATGATATATATGATTCAGAACCTTGGGACGACCCAAAGTGCTTTATTGCTAATAAAGTACTTTTAAAATATGGTCACGGTCATGATAAAAGAAACATTGCAGTTAATTTGTACACAGCAATGTGAACTGAAAACCTGATTTTGATGAGCAATAAATATTGGCTAGAAATATTCAATGCATGTTGGATTTTTAAAAATAATTCTTGTTTTCTCAGGAAGAATATACCAAGTACTGCACTTCTGCTTCCTAGTTGTGAAACCTGAAAGGCTTCAGAAAAGATTTACAAGGATGTTGCCAGGGTTGGAGGGTATGAGTTATAGGGAGAGGTTGAATAGGCTGGGGCTGATTTCCCTGGAGCGTCGGAGGCTGAGGGGTGACCTTATAGAGGTTTAGAAAATCATGAGGGGCACGGATTGGGTAAATGGACAAAGTGATTTCTCTGGGTGCGGGAGTCCAGAACCAAAGGGTGAGAGGGGAAATATTTGAAAGGGACCTGAGGGGAATCTTTTTCACACAAAGGGTGGTGCGTGTAGGGAATGAGCTGCCAGAGGAAGTGGTGGAGGCTGGTACAATTACAACATTTAAAAGGCGTCTGGAAGGGTATATCAAAAAGAAGAGTTTACAGTGATATGGGCCAAGTGCTGGCAAATGGGACTAGATTAAGTTAGGACATCGGGTCAGCATGGACGGGTTGGACCAAAGGTCCGTTTGCATGCTGTACATCTCTATGACTCTATCAGTGGACTGCTGTTACAGCTATTGAGGTCACATTGACAGGGTCTGGAAGTGAAAGGTGTCTGGGCCTGTTTTTGTGTCAGTAGAGATTGATGCTAAGTTGACTTCCTATCCCAATTTAAAATCGGGTCTGGATGAAATTTAAAGAATTACGAAGTGCCAAGGAGTTAGTCTTCAAGTAGAAGACTAAAAATAAGAATCTAAGATTAATTCCACTTAAAGGGGTAATTCTATGACATGTTAGAGAAGTAACTCATAACTGAGAAGTTCCTCTAGCCTGGAGTTTCACAAACACTGAGTGCTGTCAATGAGGAGTGTCCTTAATGAAGGGTCTAGTTGCTAAACTCATGCAAACAATGCCTCACTAACACCAAGTTCCTCCAAACAAACGTCTCACTCGCTAGGAATCTTATTAACAAGGAAACTGACTAATAAAGAATCTCGTTAATAAGGAGTTTCGATAAAAGGAAGACTAGCTAATGAAGGATCACACTAATGGGAAGATTTGCCAATAAAGCAGCTCACTAAGAAAGTGTCTGACTGATGTGATGGCTTATGAAACAGGGGTCTTGCTATCAAGAAGTCCATATAGTGCGGTGTGAACATAGTGTGGTGTGAGGTGCAGCTGAAGCATTGCCCAGTTCAATCTGCCCAATGTATTGACTCACTCAATGTACTTCATGGAGACTTTCTCAGAATGGTTGGAGCTAAGGATGCATTCCTGAATTTGCAGTGCTGCGAGACGGATAGCAGTGCTGTATTTCATCTCCATCGCAAACCTCTCCAGCAGCACATCATTGCAACTCTGTAAAAGAGATTACTAAAGGCATCACACAGCAATCTAGAAAATATCCACACAAATTGCCACCACTTACAAATGCTTTCACAAAAACACAGAATAGAATAAAACTATGCAACAGAAAAGTGCCCCTTGGTCCATCAAGTATGCGCTTGTCAAAAACCCCTTTTCCAGCACTTGGTCCATAGCTTTGTCTGTCTTGGCTTCGAAGTGCATTGTGTTGCTGCTGGTTCTTTGAACGATCTGTCCAGTTAAACCAACACCCTAGTTCTTTCCTTGTAGCTCTACATATTTTCTTTGCAACTACGTATCCAAAACTAATCAAAGGCTCTGTGGTACAGTGGCAATGTCCCTACCTTTGAGCTAGGAGTTTTGGCTGTAAGTCCCATCTGCTCCAGAGGTGTGTAAAAACACCTCTGAGCTCTGAAGGAGGGTGATCATTTAGTGGTACAACTGGACTCTTAACCCAGAGACCCAGGTAATGTTCTGGGGACCTGGGTTTGAATCCCACCATGGTAGATGCTGGAAACTGGAATTCAATAAAAATCTGGAATTAAAGTCTAATGATAACAGTGAACCATTGTTGGTGAAAAACTCATCTAGGTCACAAACATTCCTTAGAGAAGGAGTCTGCCATCCTTACCGTCTGGCCTACATGTGACTCCAGACCCACAGCAATGTGGTTTGACTTTTAACTGCCATCTGGACAATTCGGAATGGGTAACAAATGTTAGCCTAGTCAGTGATGCCCTGATCCCATGAATTAATTTAAAAAACAGGTTGAGCAGAAATTATCTACAAACACTAAACAAATCTTACTGTCAAACCTACATCCACCATTCTTTTTCAGGCAGTGAATTTCAGATTATAACACACTGAATATAAACTTTCACCTCCTTTCTCATAAATTATTTTTCTGCTGCATGGAATCCTGAAATTCCTGCAGGATCTTCCAGAACCGGAAGTCATTGAAATCTACAGGACCTCTGAGAGGGAACATTGCTCATCTGCCCACTGTTCTTTGACCTTAAACCGGTGCCTTCAGGTTAGGAACCAAAGTGAAAATAATGAAAACAGTTTCTTTTCATTTACTCAGTCAAAGCCGCTTGTATTTATAGACACCCGTATTAAATCTCCCCTTAATTTTCTCTGCTCTGCAGAGAACCACCTCACTTTCTCTAGCTGCTACAAAACTCAAATTGCCAATCCTCACATGTCAACTATAATTTTAACCATGAATACAGAACATCTCACAAATACCGAAATTGCTGGATGTATGAAAATGAAGTCCATCTAGTTCACCATCTGCAATCTTGCTATATTAATTGTACAATGATAATATTACTATTAACTAATCACGGTAATTCATCCCTAACTATTAATCTACAACAGATGCAGGCAGGTGTGCAAAACCACTGGAGGTGGGGATTTTGGCAGATCCAAAGTCACCCATTTCTCCTAGACCAGCCACACTTATCAAATGTCATGTTTATATGACTTATCCAAAATTGCTATTGTCTGAAAGTAATCTATTTAATTTTTGTGTGAATCGCCCAAGCTGATTTACTCCATTCCCTTAGAGGTATGTTCCCCAATGTCCTCATCGAAATATTTTTAAAATTCATTTAGGGGATGAGGGTATCGCTGACCATATCCCTCAATTACCCAGAGGGTGGTTTCAGAGTCAACCACATTGCTGTGGGTCTGGGTCATATGTATGTAGTTTCCTTCCCTGAAGGATTTTAGTGAACTGGATGAGTTTTTCCTAACAATCAACATTTAACCCTAAATTCCAGATAATTCAAATTCCACCATCTGCAGTGGCAGGATTTGTTCCGAGACTCCTAAAACATTAGCTGGGTCTCTGGATTAATAGTCCAGTGATATTAGCACGAGGTCATAATCTTCCCTAATGTACTTCAGCATATTAGTTTTGAATATATTCCACTTTAAGCGCAGAATATGTCCTCCGGCTTTATCGCTCTTGGGAAACAGAACCTTTTTTGGTGTGGTCAGTCATGATTGTTATAAGGGGCTTACCATGATCCTTCATGTCAAATAGATACCTGTGAGTAGAGGTATTCAAAAGTAACTGGATCATCTTGTAAAAGTACAAGTGGATCTCTTGGCAGGAAACAAACCCTGAAGAGACACCTATAATCACGGGGCTCTCGCTTCTGGACCACCTGTGACAAGGTAGAAAACATTTATATCAGGAAATACCTTCTTATTGTCACACTGTGGAAATAATCAACAAAAAAAATTCTTTAAGCTTATGTTTTAACAAGAAGCATTTCGCACTGGGTGGTGTTGTGATACAGAGGAGGGGGACTTCTCTGGATAAATTTGTTGATATCAGCCCAGGCTTCCTTTTGTTAAATAGAGGCCCAATCCCCAAGTTCTTTAATTACTTGCAATGCAATGCTATTTTTAGCAGTCTCAATAAAATTTGTTATTTCCATGCTGAATCAATTTTTACATACATTTTGCAGTTGAACAGATGAAATATAAGCATTAGGAACTGGGGCAGGCCATTTGCTCCACCATTCAACAAAATTATAATTAACATGTACCTTAACTTCACCTTCCTGTACTATCTCCATATCCCTTTGTTCTTTTAGAACACAAAAATCTGCCACCCTTTACCTTGAATAGGCTCAATGTCAGACCATCCTCAGCTCTCCAAAATACAGTTTTCCAAAGATTCACAACTCAACTCTCCATCCCGGTTCTACTTGGGCAGCATCTCATTCTGAGAGTGTGAGTGACCCTATGTGCGAGATTCACCAGCCATGTGGGAACTTACAAAGGTGGGGAGTGACAGCCGAGGGGAAGGCTCTCGATGTGGACACGCCACCCGAAGAAGGATGGACCACCACTCTCTTTCCTCCCATCTTTTAACCAGTCTGCTTAAGAAAAGAGCTGACCCATGCCAAGTATATCATGGCATTGCCAATGTAATATTTAGATCAAGTTAACAATTCCAAATACGTTAATTTCTTTTAAAAATACAGTTCAGTTGCTGATGTTGGCACTCACTCGTGTACCTTCATTTTATCAGGAGCAGGTTGGAGTGGACAGGAAGGCAGCTACCTGTCATATTTTATGTTCTCTGGGACATTAAGAACAGTCCCATGGATTTCCATTCTATCTCCTCGCATTCTTCTGAACTTCAAGAAACACTGAATTCATTTACTCAACCTTCCAACATAAGACAACCACCTCATTCTAGGAACCAATCTGACTGGTCACAGCCCCTCTTCTGCTGTTACATCCTTCCTTTGGTAGGTGGACCCAAACTGTAAACAGTCGTTTAGGTGTGACCTCACCAATATCCTGGAATTGTTGTGAGAAGACTGCTTGACTCCTATATCCAATCCAATTTTTTATCCAAAGTGAACGTACAATTTGCCTTCCTCGAAAAGTGATTACCAGGAAATACCATAGGTAATGCAGAGAGACATCTTCTTCACTCCTATGTTGTGTAATATTGATCAGCATTTCTGAACCAGAATTTGATAAAGCCAAGAGATGCTGCTTTGTTCAAATTCCATTTACAAAGTATCCAAAAACAGAACTTTTCTTTAGGTTGCAGCAAATGGAACAAACTATTCAAAATGCCAGATTTGGACAGCAGTCCAATGTTAGGTAACAAAGCCAACAGATATAGAGGCAAAAACAGAAGTTGCTGGAAAAGCTCAGCAGGTCTGGCAGCATTTGTGAAGAGAAATCAGAGTTTATTGTGACCCGGTGGGTCCAGTGACCCTTCCTCAGAACTGATACAGAGGATGGTTAAGGGTTTCATTCTGTAGACGTACATGTGGGTAATATTAGTTGTCTACTTAAAAGCTTGCAAACTCTCAAGGATATCACTCCCTCATGTAAACAGTTCAAAGAAACCCCAACGTACCTGCTCAATGAGTTCATCATCATGTAAGATATAGATCTTGTTGATAGTGTATCGTTCCTTCAAAACCAGAGCAAAATGCTCAATACAACGGATGGATAACTTTGACTTCAGGCTGAGGATGATATCCTTTCAAATTTCAGTAGAAAGGGAAAACAAAATTAATTTCTTATTGCCTTTCTGAATTTCCTGTTGAAGATATATGGTCGTATTACCTATCCCCAGCTGCCTTACAGCGCCAGAGACCTGGGTTCAATTCCCGCCTCAGGCGACTGACTGTGTGGAGTTTGCACATTCTCCCCGTGTCTGTGGGTTTCCTCCGGGTGTTCCGGTTTCCTCCCACAGTCCAAAGATGTGCAGGTTAGGTGAATTGGCATGCTGAATTGCCCGTAGTGTTTGGTGTAGGGGAATGGGTCTGGGTGGGTTGAGCTTCGGTGGGTCGGTGTGGACTTGTTGGGCCGAAGGGCCTGTTTCCACACTGTAAGTAATCTAATCTAAAATCCTCTCCTATTGGCTGATTCCTGGGACGAAGAGGTTGAGTCCTCAGAAACGGCTAAACAGATTCGACCATTATTCACTCGAGTGTAGAAGAATGAGGGATGACCTGATTGAAACATATAGGATTCTCAGGGAACGTGAAAGGCTGGATGTTGAGAAGATGTTTCCACTTGTTGGGGAATCTCAAACTAGGGGACATAGTTACAGAATGACATGGAAAGAAATTTCTTTTCCCGGAGCAAGGTGAATATCTGAATTCTCGATCACAAGGAGTTGTGGAGTTGAGATCCCTGAAAGTATTTAAAGAACCACTAGGTAGATATTTAAAATATTAAGACGTGAGCATGAAACAGGAGTTGAGGGCTGGAGCAGATCAGCCATGATCTTGCATAATGGCAGGATAGGAGTCCGGGAGCTAAATGGACTACTTCTCCACTTGTTCCTTATGTTCTTACGATCTAAGAAGACTCCGAAGCAACATGATAATAAGCACTGCAGAAATATGAAGGAAAAAGTGTTAAATCATCCCTAACATCCTGCCTTACTCACTGCCCAAGTCTGCAGTCCCTGTTCCATCCACAGTCTACATCTGCTGCTCCATTGCTGTAGGAACCCCCTGCTCTATCCAGTGTCCCAACCTCATCCTCCATCCACATTCATATCCCCTTCTCCACCCATTCTTCGAACCCCTTCTCCACCCACTCCCCCAAACCCCCGTCCCCATCCACTCACCCAAACTCCCGTCCCCATCCACTCTCCCAAACCCCCGTCCCATCCACTCTCCCAAACCCCCGTCCCCAACCACTCTCCCAAACCCCCGTCCCCATCCACTCTCCCAAACTCCCGTCCCCATCCACTCTCCCAAACCCCCGTCCCATCCACTCTCCCAAACTCCTGTCCCCATCCACTCTCCCAAACTCCCGTCCCCATCCACTCTCCCAAACTCCCGTCCCCATCCACTCTCCCAAACCCCGTCCCCATCCACTCTCCCAAACCCCGTCCCCATCCACTCTCCCAAACCCCCATCCCCATCCACTCTCCCAAATCCCCGTCCCCATCCACTCCCAAACCCCCGTCCCAATCATCTCTCCCAGCCCCCTTCTCCCCCCACTCTCCCAGCCCCGTTTTCCACCCACTCTCCCAAACCCCTTCTCCACCCACTCTCCCAGCTCCCTTCTTCACACACGCTCCCAGCCCCCTTTTCCACCCACTCTCCCAACCCCCTTCTTCACCCACCCTCCCAACCACCCACTCTCCCAGCACCCTTCTCCACCCACTCTCCCAACCCCTTCTTCACCCACTCTCCCAGCACCCTTCTCCACCCACTCTCCCAACCCCCTTCTTCACCCACTCTCCCAGCCTCCTTTTCCACCCACTCTCCCAAACCCCTTCTCCACCCACTCTCCCAGCGCTCTTCTCCACCTACTGTCCCAAACCCCTTGTCCACTCTCTCTCCCAAACCCATTCATCACCCACCCTCCCGACCCCCTTCTTCACCCACCCTCCCAACCCCCTTCTTCACCCACCCTCCCAAACCCCTTCTCCACTTGCTGTCCAAACCCCCTCCTCCATCCACTCACTACATCTCTTGCTCTATAAATTGTCCAAACCTATGCACCATCCACAATCCTGGTGCCTAATATATCGACTCAGAGGGCATGACGTTCCTCTTTTTTCTCACACTGGCTTTCGGTGGTGAGTAATGTACCCCTGCCCTTGGCTGAGAAGACAGTCAGAGCTGACTTGGTAAGCCTGGGCGAGTTTTCTGGCCCTTCATTGGGCTCAATGCTAGTATCCTGGGTTGTCAGAAACTGCCTGCCAATCAGAGGCTAGCAGCCTTTGAGTCCTGAAGTCAGGCAAGGCCTACTCATCATCAGATCCAGCTGCAATAACACAAGTCTTCTTTATCTTCTTGTCACAGTGTGGGAAGGCAATGGGGGATGGTCAGGGAGTTTAGAGGTAGATGCCATTTGGGGTAACTGGAGACCCCCCCTCCCAATCCGGCAGCGAGGTCACCCTGGTTTTCCAGGGAAACCAACACCAGCAGGAATGTGAAGAGAGAGACATCGAAGGTGGTCATTTGACACTCATCAGTGGCCAATAATTGATTACTTAAGACCTTAGCAGATTGAATAGGTTACCCATGGACTTTCTTGACTAGAACTAATTGATGACCAGACATAAAGGTCGAGGGGGTTACCATATCTCCCAGTACCTCTGCCATTGGCAGGGACAGAGCCCATTGTAATTAGCAGTCGTTCTTGCTTCCCTTTCCAACATCTATTGTCTGTCCTGTTCTGTCAATGTCTAAAAGCTTTTGAAAGCTTTTTTTAATTGCTGGATACATTGACTTGCAAAAATGGAAAAGCATTTTCGGAGTTGACTTATTTCAGTTATCATTCATGAATCTTGACAATCCTCACTGCAGAATTTGGCCTTTAGTGGATAAATGCTTTCATCCATTACGCAGTGAATATAAGACTTTGGACATTACCTTGAAAGTCAGATTAAAAATCAAGTGTTGACCGACAAGCCTACATCAATAATTTTTGTTCTGTGTTTTGTTTGCTATTCTGCAGATTCGGTTGGTTTTGTATACTGTTCATGTGCATTAGAGAAATCGACAGCATTAGGACAACACATTTTTATCACCAAAAGATGTTCCAAAGTGCTTTAATGCTAAAGAGCTACTTCTGAAACGTGGTCAGTATTGGACCTTAAAGTTTGCTCATTTCACAGATTACCAGATGGCTACAGTATAATCAATCTTGCTCTTTCAGCTCATAACCAAATTAAATTCTTAAAGAAATTATTGAACTATGATTCCATTCCAACCTCCAATGTCTCCAGACTGTCAGACTTTGGATTCACATTCAGTACTGATGAGAGAAGATTTCTTCAAACTGAATACCAGAAAGACTAAAGCTATTATCTTCAAGTCCTGCTGTGTTCTCTAGTTACCAATTCCACCTCGCTCTCAACTAGCTGAGGCTGAACCAGACTTTGCAACCTGGGAACCACATTTGACCAGAGATCCTACCACAAATCCACATCATCACTAAGACTGCCTATATCCCACCTCAATACTATTGCCTGACTCCATCCTCGACTCATCTATTGCTGAAACACTCTACTGCAACTTAATTATATTGAGGTCCGAATTCCTGCCCCGTGTCCCATACCCCACCCTTCATCGATGATAGCTTTGCCAAAAATCTGTTGCCTACATTTAACTTACAGGTTCCTGTTCACCTGAACTCTGTCTCTTCGGTGTACATTGACTTGACCATTATCCTTCATTTCAAAACCCTCCATTTTCTTGACCATCCTTATTTCTGTGTGTCCTCCACTACTACCATCCTCCAAGACATCTACATTCTTCAAATTCTGGCCTCATTCAACTCCTTGACTTTAAACATTCCATCGCTGATAGTCAAGTTCAGCATTTCCCTGCCTTTCCATTCCTTTCACCTCCTTTAAGACACATCGCTTTCACTAAGAGTTTTATCATTTATCCTAGTATCTCTTTATATGATTTGTGTCAATTTTGGTTTCATAAATGTCCTGTGAAACACCTGAGTAAATACACTCTCTAAATGCAGATTGTTGTCATTGATGTTGTTAATAAAAATCATGTTAATATAAGGGGCAGATCAGAATACTGAGACTCTGAAATAAAAAATAGAAAAAGCTGGAAATAATAAACTGGTCAGACTGTATCTATGGAGAGAGAAACAAAATTAAAGTTTCAGCATTAATGAAGAGCGTATTTCAGAATTAGAGAGAGTTGGAGATGTAACAGGTTCAAATGAATATTGCAGACAGAGAGCAGTGAGTGGTGAAAGAGAAAAAGGAAAGGTCTGTGATGGAAGGCAGGAGAGATTAAATGACAAGGTTTCACTGGGCAAAACAGGATGTTAATGAAACAAAAATTGGTGATGTAGTAATAGTGAAGAAGGTTATCTCAGAATACAATAGGATCTTGATCAGATGGGTCAATGGGCCGAGGAATGGCAGATGGAGTTTAATTTAGATAAATGTGAGGTGCTGCATTTTGATAGGGCAAATCAGGGCAGGACTTATACACTTAATGGTAAGGTCCTGGGGAGTGCTACTGAACAAAGATACTTAGGAGTGCAAGTGCATAGTTCCTTGAAAGTGGAGTTGCAGGTAGACAGGGTGGTGAAGAAGGCAGTTGGCATGTTTGTCAGTGCATTGGTCAGTGCATTGAATATAGGAATTGAGAGGTCATGTTGCAACTGTACAGGAAACTGGTGAAGCAACTTATAAAATACTATATTCAATTCTGGTCACCTTGCTGTAAGAAATACATTCTTAAGCTTGAAAGGGTTCAGAAAATGTTTAAAAGGATGTTGCCAGAGTTGGAGGGTTTGAGCTATATGGAGAGGCTGAACAGGCTGGGGCTGTTTTCCCTGGAGTGTCGGAGGCTGAGGGGTGACCTAATAGAGATTTATAGAAATCAGGAGGGGCATGGATAGGATGACTGGTCAAGGTCATTTTCCCAGGATAGGGGAATCCAAAATTAGAGGGCATAGGTTTAAAGTGAAGGGGAAAAGATTTGACAGAGACCTGACAGGCAACTTTTTCACACAGAGGCTGGTGCATGTATGGAATGAGCTGCCAGAGGACGTGTTGCAGGCTGGTACAATTGCAACATTTAAAAGGCATGTGAATGGGTAGATGAATAGGAAGAGATTAGAGGGGTATGGGCCAAATGTTGGCAAATGGGACTAGATCAGATTGGGATATCTGGTCAGCATGGTTGAGTTGGACTGAAGGGTCTCTTTCCGTGCTGCATGACTCCATGACTGTATGACAAGACAATCTAACTCATTTCAGTCAATCAGCCTATTCCTTGAATTTGGAACCAGCCACTTATTGGATGTTTATGTCTCACCAGTGCTCCGAGAGGAGACCTCTGTTTAAAGGTAAGGTGCTGAATCTAACATTTATCAGAATGATAAATCCAATTCAATCTCACTATTATTTATATTAATGAATACTAGATTGCCCAGAGCAGCTTCCATGGTTAGATAACAAACCTGAGTCTTTACTACACATCATATTGAGTGAAATCACTGAGTGGCTGCAGCTTGTAAAAACATTATGGCACTTGAATGGAAATGTTGATTTACAACATTTAGTGTTCATAAAGCATAAACAAAAATTGTGACAATGGAAAGTAACATTTGTAGAAAGGAATGAATGGTCTAGAATTGGTTTTTAAATCAGAGTTAGATTTTAGGTTTTATTGTCACGTGTACTCAAGTATAAAAGTACAGGAGTATGGTGACAAGTCACGATGCCGCCACACACGGCACCACGTTAACTACAAAGTTAGGTGCAGCATGGTGACTCAGTGGTTAGCACTGCTGCCTCACAGCGCCAGGGACTGGGTTCGATTCCAGCCTCAGGCAACTGTCTGTGTGGGGTTTGCATCTTCTCCCTGTGTTGACGTGGATTTCCTCCGGGTGCTCTGGTTTCCTCCCACAATCCAAAGATGTGCAGGTTGGGTAAATTGTCCATGCTAAATTGCCCACAGTGTTCAGGGATGTGTAGATTAGTCAGGGGAAATGTAAAGTAATAGTGTAGGGGAATAGGTCTGGATGGGATACTCTTCGGAGGGTCAGTGTGGACTTGTTGGGTCAAAGGGCCTGTTTCCACACTGTAGGGATTCTATAAAAGTTCTACCTAGTTACAAACTTTAAGTACAAAAATAATGAAATAAAGAAAAAAAGCACCATCATCTCTCTCCTATATCTTTGTCACTAATGCTACTTTAATCCATTGACAACTGAATTAAAAGTTTTCACTCATTTACTGCCCTCTCCACCAAACCTATTCCCAACACCTCCTCCCTCCCTCCTACCCCACCCCCAGTAGATGGTTAAAATTAATTGTACATTCAAAGCTGAGCAAAATCAACAAATGGGAAAATTCACAGCAAGGAACAAAGAACACCTATAGCCGTCATTACCTTCACTGTTGTATTTTTCTCAAATCGAAAGGCTTTGGTCTGTCCATTTTCTAAATACACCTTGAGAATACCGGGCATTAAGAGTAGCGAGTTACCCTGTGGGAATGATAAAACGCAAAATTCTAGGATTATTTATGAAAACAGATAAGCAAAATAACATAATAGACTCTTCATTATCTTTGTTACAAATACTAAAATGTGGGACAGCAGAGAGAGATTGTGTGTACGCATATATAAAATATATAGGTGTGGATGTATTTGTGCGTATGCATGTGTGTGTGCATGCATATATATGTTTCTGTGTATCTTTGTGCGTGTGTATGCATTTGTGTGTGTTTGCCTGTGTGTTTGTATGTGTCTGTGTTTGTGTGTGTCTGCGTATGTGTGCCTGTGTGGGTGTCGGTATCTGTGCTTGTGTGTCTGTGTGTCTGTATCTGTGTCTGTATGCGTGTGTGTGTGTGTGTGTGTGTGTGTGTGTGTGTGTGTGTGTGTGTGTGTGTACCTGTTTTTGTGTTTGTGCTTAGTGATATGTACAGTTTGCCTCCAATATCCCTCCTGAAGTTTCAGATCCAATCTCTCCAGGTATTCATGAACTTCTTGCTGTCATTTTGTTCCAAAGTTCACTCACACACACACATCCACAGAAAAGCTCAGCCAATCCTTTGGGATTAAACAACCAAAAAAAACCCCATCACAGCCATAGGAGTTTTCTATGTTTTGTCCGTAGACCAAGCCAAACAAAGCAACTGGTTTGGAGGGACTACACTGAAGATCAGGAATCCAGGGTGGGGTTAAGGTAGTGTGCTTCTTATGTCTAAAGTTTCAGATTTCCAGCCTTATTAAGGGCCTTGTGTTAGGTTTAGATTAGATTCCCTACAGTGTGGAAACAGGCCCTTCGGCCCAACCGGTCCACAACGACCCTCTAACGAGTAACTCACCCAGACCCCATCCCTCTCTGACTAATGCACCTAACACTATGGGCAATTTAGCACGGCCAATACACCTGATTTGCACATCTTTGTGACTGTGGGAGGAAACCGGAGCACCCGGAGGAAACCCACACAGACACGGGGAGAACATGCAAACTCCACACAGACAATCGACCAAGGCTGGAATCAAACCTGGGACTTTGGTGCTGTCAGGCAGCAGTGCTAACCATTGAGCCACTGTGCTGCCCTAAGTAGAGTTGGTAGATCTAATGAAGGACATACAGTTACTTCAGATTAGTGAAAGAAGGCCTCAAAACGTGGCTAGTTGGAGGGCACTAAATTTTGTTCTGGGCATCCAAAAAAGTAGCGGCATAACTGAGAGTTGGCACCATGGTATGAAGTATCAGGGGATCCAAAGTCCACACATGTCTGGAGCACAAACTGTTTTTAATAACCTGATGGGGAAGACACACAGGTTCCTTCCAGTTCCACATTATCTGGAGGGAGGCAGAAGTAGGAAACCACAGACCAGTTATGTGTGGCACCTTATCAAATGCTTTCCAGAAGTCCAGATATACTACATCTACAGGACCTCCATTACCCACTTCACTTGTTACATCTTCAAAGAGTTCTAGCAAATTAAATGAATTACTCTTCACAAAGAAAATGAATTATTCTTCATCAAACCACACTGACTGTGGTGGTTTGTTTTTACTTTACAAATGTAATACCACTTAATAATGAATTCAAACAATTTCCCAATGACAGACAATAAACTAACCATTCTGTGGTTTCCTACTTTCTATTTCCCTCCCGTTTTGAACTATTGTCTTCCATTAGCAATTTTCCAACCACTAGAACCTTTCCAGATTCCAGGACATTTTGGAATACTATAATTAATGTATCCACTATCCTCGCTGTCACTTCCTTTAAGACTATAGGGTATAGGTCATCAGATCCTGGGGACTTGTCTGCCTTTAATCCCAATACTTTGCTCAGAATTTTCTCCCTATTGATGGTGATTGCTACAAATTCTACCTTTTCTATAATCTCTGCATTACCTGTTACAATTGGGATGGTTTCAGTGTCTTCCACTGTGCAAACTGAGGTAAAATATTGATTTAGAGTCTCTGCCATTTCTGTGCTCCCCACTATTAATTCCTCGACCTCGAAAGGGCCAACATTCATCTTAGCTACTCTCCTTTTTATATACTGATAAAATTATTTGCTGTCTGTTTTTATATTTTGAGCTAGTTTTCTTTCATAATTAACCTTCATTCTTTTTATTACTTTTGAATCACCCTTTGCTGGTCTTTAAAAGTTTCCCAATCCTCCAGCCTGCCACTGCTCTTTGCAATATGGCATGCCTTAGTTTTTGCCCTTATGTTATCTTTAACTTCCTTAGTTAGCTATGGATGCATTTATCCCTCTTATATTCTTTTCTTCCTTTCTAAATATATTTTAGTTGGAGGAATTAAATATCTCCTTTAATGTTCATCAAAAGTCCTACATTTTAGTCTTTCCGCATGGCCCACTGGGCCAAATCTGTCGATTTCCCTATGTAATTAGCTTTGTTTAATTCTAAAATACTAGTATGGGACTCAGGTTTCACCAACGCTCACCACAATCAACATTATTCAGGCCCTCAGGAAGCATAAAACCAATAAAGCACCTAGTGTTATATAGAAAAATACAAGTTACCCAGTCCAGAACATACTGGGAGCAAATCAGATTAATTATAATCTGGCTGAACTAGTCAGTGGGCTAAATGCCTGTGGAAGGCACAAACCTGTACTTGGCCATTGACGATCACTTCCTCAGCAAAGTGTACTTTGACTGGGTTGCTTTTCAATCTGGCTCGCTTTTCTTCAGTAATAAATGATGACTTGGGCCCCTGTATACAAACAGAAACCATGGCACTTAAACAATAGCTTTGGCGTTTTGTGTTGACAATGTGTGGCAATTGGGAAAGCCCTGCACTGATGTTCTGAATTCCAGAAGTTTGATTGTAACCTAAAATACGAACATACAAGCAAGGATCAAGAGAGTAGGCCTATGAGCCTACTTCGCTCTTCAATAAAATCACGGCTGTTCTGATTTTATTGTAGGATCCAGGCCCTTCAGCCCAACAAGTTCACCCACCAACCCTCCAAAGTGTAACTCACCCAGACCCATTCTCCAACAGTAACCCCTGACTAATTCACTTAACCTACACACCCCTGAATACAATGGGTAATTTAGCACTACCAATTCACCTGACCTACACATCTTTGGACTGTGGGAGTAAACCAGAGCACCAGGAGGAAACCCACACAGACACAGGGAGATTGTGCAAACTCCACGTGGTCACCCAAGACTGGATTCGAACCCAGGTTCCTGGCCCTGTGAGGCAGCACTGCTAACCACTGAGCCATCGTGACTCCTCTTGATTTTAACCTCAACTCTACATTACTGTATCTCCCTGATAATCTTTCAACTCCTCAGTCATCAGGAATCTGTCTATCTCTGCCTTAAAAAATATTTAAATACTCTGCATCCACTGCCTCGTGAGGAAGGGAATTCTAAAGGCCCACAACCCTTTGAGAGAAAAAGGGTTTCCTCATCTTTGTTTTAAATGGGTGCCCCCCATTTTAAAATAATGATCTCCAGTTCTCAGATCCTCTCACAGAGGAAACCTGAATTCTTTCAGCATTCACCCGTTCAAGACCCCTTGAGATCTTCGATGTTTTAGTTAATTCACTTATAACTCTTCAAAACTCCACGGGATACAAGCCCATCCTATCTAGCCTCTCCATCTAAGGCAATCCACTTATTCCAGGTATTCCTTCTCTGAACTGCTTCTGATGCGTTAACATCCTTCCATAAGTACAGTGACCAAAACTGTATACAGTACTCCAGATGTGGTCTCCCCAAAGCCCTGTAAAATTAATGTATAATCTCCCTACTCTTGCAGTTAATTCCCTTTGCAATAAACCATTCAAATTGTGCCACGTGACCTTTTGTATCCATCTGAAAGAGGACATGGCATCTCGGTTTCATAATTCAACTCTAAAAGTCTAGTGCTTGCCTCAGTCTTGCACTGAAGCTCATCCAATATCCCCATAATAGCATGTACTTCGAACTAGATAGAGAGAGCTGGAGGTCTAGTTGATGGGTGCTGCTCCACTTTAGGATATGCTGAGAATAATGATCAAATCTTCGTTTGTATCCTGCATGAAGCCTGGAAACTTCTTTGATTATGTAGCTTGATAACACATCACACAAGACAAATGGCCACTGAAGCATGAATCAAACCCTTCTGACGTGAGCTGGTTGAATTTGTGTCAAACTTGGAGCAGTGCACAGTCTCATCAAGCCCCATCAAATGTTAATTGAACATAAAGCACCATCCTGTTCACAGTCAGGTGGCTTTCTGCAAGCTTACTTCAAGACATCTAGTTCTCTTAATGCTAAGGAAACAGGGTCAATTGAAGTTTGATAGATTTTTATTGGAATACTCAGCGACAGTGAGTAGACAGACATGAGGTACAGCTGACTGAAGGAACAGGCCAAATAGCCTGCTCCTGTTCCCGTGTCCAAGATCAAGTGCTCACTGTAAATGTCAGCATCCATCCCATCTATAGATTTGTTATATCTGTTAGTTATTTCACTAATAAGTCTTCAAAACTCCACGGGATACAAGCCCATCCTGTCTAGCCTCTCCATCTAAGGCATGTCATTCAAACTGCCATTGCAAATGCCAGACTAAAGTATTTGGGAATGAATCTGAATCACGTCGAGTGAATCTCTCCTGGACTGCAACCGAGTTGTGAATAAACCCATAGAATCCTGACAGTGTAGAAACAGGTCATTTGGCCCAACAGGTCCATACCGACCCTCTGAAGAGTATCCCACCCAGACCCATTCCCCTACCATATAACTCTACATTTCCCCTGACTAATGCACTTAACCCACACATCCCTGAACACTACGGGCAATTTAGTAATTTAATATGGAAACTTCACACAGACAGTCGCCCGAGGCTGGAATCGAACTGATGACCATGAGTAGCATTGGAAAGCTCTGCTTTTAAAAGTCGAAAGATTGTACTTACAGGGGTATTTCGCAGGACAGTCACTGTAACAGTGTTACCACATTCCCTGCAATAAACAATTTGACAAATATTAAAGCAATATGGGTCCAATGCAGAAAAAAAAGGACACTTGACGAAAACCTGCAAAATTAAGCTCCTGGCACAGCATATTATTTTCCGGGATCACAGGCTTGAACTTAACAGCAACACATAAGACTCATAAGACTTGTACAGCATGGAACCAGACCCTTTTGTCCAACTTGTCCTCACTGACCAGACATCCCAATCTGATCTAGTCCGTCTATCTCTCTCAGATTGTAGTTCGATGTTAAAAATAAAATTGCCACGATCTTACAAGCCCCATGGGACTGCTCTCTCATTTGAGAAAGAGAGGTGACTGGTGAATTAGAATTAGGTTCAGTGTCACGTGTGCTCAAGTTACAAAAGTAATGGAGTGCAGTGAAAAGTGTACAATGTCACCAACACACAGTGGCACCTTAAGTACAAAATACCTAGGTATAAATCTCAGGTATAAAATTAGAGAAAATAAAGAAATAAGTTACAGAACGTGACAGATATACACAGTATATGTTAGGAAAATAAATAAAGAAATAAAAAGATTCACAATGCAGTCTTTCTATTGTTGCGGGGGTGGTGGTTCAGAACTAGAGGGCATAAGTTTAGAGTGAGAGGGGAAAGATATAAAAGGGATTGAAGAAGCAACGTGTTCACGCAGAGGGTGGTGAATGTATGGAACGAGCTGTCAGAGGAAGTGGTGGAGGCTGGTACAATTACAACATTTAAAAGGCATCTGGATAGGTATATGAATAGGAAGGGTTTAGAGAGATATAGGGCTAAGCGCTGGCAAATGGTACTAGATTAGGTTAGGATATCTGATCAGCATGGATGAGTTGGAGAAGGGTCTGTTTCTGTGCTGTACATCTCCATGACTCTCTGGCTCTATTAGGGCTTGAACCTCAGACAAGGGGAAAGGTTGAGAAGGAGAGTCCCTCATGGTAACCAATGTTTACACAAAGACATCAGCATCAGAAACATTTCTGGTAAACAATCACACTAAAGCTCCAGTGTAAGTCCAGAATTCAGATACAAAGGGTAAAGATGCCTTCCTATAAGCAGTCTCCCACAGCCCAGATTAAAGCAGAGTGAAGTCTAATGAAGACGTCAGCCTTACACATTCTGGATGTGATCACGAACACACTGGAGATTGAAATACATCCAAAAGAGTACAAGTCATAACTCAGACCATACTTAGTTTTACATATTTGGTTCTTACAAACCCTGCCTCCAATGTTTGGCATGTATTTAAATTGGGATTGCAGTGAGGTTTTCTACACAGGTGGGAACTCCATTCTATATATTCTGCTAAACAGTTCTTAAGATCCAGCCAGACAACACTGTTTAAGCCCAAGACCCTTGATAACACCTTTAACAGGAAGCAAATCAAATGCAGTAAAGTTACTGAGAGATTCTTTTGTAATGATCACCACCTTAGCACTGAATCCTAGAGCTACAAGCATTGGACAGGAGAAATATATTCCAACAAAAGAGGCTCTGGGTTTGACAAATGCACACGCTACATACACCTTGCTTTGGTTTATCATTTATGAACAATCTTTAACTGAAAATGCTTTCTTTAACTACATTTCTGATAGAATACACTGAATTATAAATAGTGGGACTATGGATACAATGGAGAATTCATCTTAGGTAAGCAAGCAAGAACTCAACTGTGTGGATAATAGAGTGTTCAACTGTCTGTATTTATGGAGAAATTGGCTGTATGTGTAATGGGGTACTGGTTGTTTGTGTAGGGTACACAACGGAGCATTCAATAGTACTTGGAATGGAGTTCTTGATTGTGTGTATATGGAGTACTTGACTATATGTATATCCAAGTTTTTGACTGTATGTATAACCTGGCAGTGTACATATCAAAGAAGGAGAAAGTGAGGACTGCAGATGCTGGAGATCAGAGTCGAGACTGTGGTGCTGGAAAAGCACAGCAGGTCAGGCAGCATCCAAGGAGCAGGGGAGTTGACGTTTCGGGAAAAAGCCCTTCATCAGGAATAAAGGGTTTCTGTTGAAGGGCTTTTGCCTGAAATGTCGATTCTCCTGCTCCTCGAATGCTGCTTGACCTGCTGTGCTTTTCCAGCACCACACTCTTAACGCATATCTAAGCATTCAATTGTGCATACAAGTTTGTCTTTGTATTTGAATTTTCAAATGTGTTTAAAATGGGGTATTCAATTATGTTTGCATGTAATAGAGAACTGGCCGGGTGTGTAATGGAATATTCAAACTTGTGTGTGAAAACTTACTCAACTGTCTGTGTAATGGAATTTTCGATTGAAATGTCGACTGTGCGTGCAGCAGAATATTTGTCTCTGTGAGTAACTGAGAACTCAACTGTTTGTGTAATTCAATATATGTAATGGTTTATATTATAGAACACTATTGTGCAAGATGTCTGGGTGAGCTGCTGTAGAACTAAGGAGACATATGACACTCAATTAAGTCTTGTTGGTGATCTCCCTTTAGAACTGCAAACAATTTTCTACACTTTAGCTTTGTTTTATTTTCTGAGTTTGCCACCAACAACTTGCATTTATATAGCACTTTGAAGGTCACAAAACTTCACAATTCAAACTTCATAGCAAGTTCACCTATTAAAGGACTTAAAGACAGCCCTCAAATAAGGTCATAGAGATGTACAGCACAGAAACAGACCCTTCAGTCCAACGTATCCATGCCGAACAGATATCCTAAATTAATCTAGTCCCATTTGCCAGCATTTGGCCCACATCCCTCTCAACCCTTCCTATTCAGATGCCTTTTAAATGTTGCAATTGTACCAGCCTCCACTACTTCCTCTGGCAGCTCATTCCATACATGCAGCACCCTCTGCGTGAAAAGCCCCTTAGGACCCTGTTATATCTTTCCCCTCTCACCCCAAACCTATGCCCTCTGGTTCTGGACTCCCCCACCCAGGGAAAAGTCATTGGCTATTTACCCCAACCAGGCCTCTCATGATTTTATAAACATCTATAAGGTCACCCCTCAGCCTCTGAAGTTCCAGAGAAAACAGCCCCAGCCTGTTCAACCTCTCCCCATTGCTCAAATCCTCCAACCCTGGCAACATCCTTATAAATCTTTTCTGAAACCTTTCAAGTTTCACAACATCCTTCCGATAGGAAGGAGACCAGAATTGCACGTAATATTCCAAAAGTGGCTTAACCAATGTCCTGTACATCCACAACATGACATCCCAACTCCTATGTTCAATGCATTGAACAATAAAGGAAACCATAACATCTTCTTCACTATCCTGTCTACCTACGACTCTGGCCATTAATGATTAGCTGGTGGTAACTATTAAAACTTTACATTCAGTGAATGCGCTAAAAGGGTCCTCACCTCATAATGTTATTGATACGTTCCTGGGAAATTGTATCCAGAGGCATGTCGTTAATTTGTAAAATCTGGTCACCTGAGAATAGCTTTCCCTCTCCAGGACCACCTAAGAAGCAAAATGAAGTCAGCATATTTTTGAATGGAGCATTAGTTGTCCCTCACAGAAAGAGGAGAAAAAACTGAAAGTACATAGGAAGCTATTAGCATATGCAAAGGTTAAAAAAAACATAATTATTCATACTTTTTTTTTACAACTGCACATCTTGCTGCCTGAAGCTTGTCTCATCTCAATGAAAAGGGAATGATGCATTTCTCAGATTGTGGAGAGAGAGAGAGAGAGAGAGAGGTGGATTGTACCTGTTTGTGACTTTCTTATAAAGAACTAGGGAACACAGATAATGTCAATGGAACTAAGGATTCTTGTGTGTGTTGAATAATCACAGCGTAGAACCCGAGGACCAGCATGCTAGAGATCATAAGGAAATTGATATTGGACCAAGGACAGGAGCTCACCAAAATAACCAAAGCAAATCTGCCTGTGTGGAGCTTCTACCTTCCCCCTCCATATCTATGTGGGTTTCCTTCAGGTGCTCCGGTTTCCTGCCAGTCCAAAGATGTGCAGGTTGGGTGGATTGGCCGTGCTAAATTGCCCCATAGTGTGTAGGCTAGGTGGGTTAACTGTGGTAAATGTGGAGTTAAGGAGATTGGGTGAGATGCTGTTCAAACGGTTAGTGCAGACTCAATGGGCCGAATAGCCTCTATCTGCACTGTAGGGATTCAATGATGATTCTATGAAAATAATGAACAAGTTAAAGGCATGAAAGTGTGACAAATCACCCAGAGCAGAAGATTCCATGCCAGAGTTTTAAAGGAGAATTGGTGCAGACAATGCATATGCCCTGACTGTAACCTATCAAAGCTGAGGAACTGGTCCCACAGACTGAAAAAATTACTCATGTCACTCCAACAGTTGAGAAAGGGAGAAGAACTGCATCAGAGGTCAGATCAGTTTTCCTTCGTGTGAATCCAAGGAAAGTGATGGTACCAAACAGAGTACCAGGCCGTGCACTCAGAGCATGCGCAGATCAACTGGCAGAGGTCTTCTCAGACACCTTCAACCTCTCCCTGCAGCAGGCCACTGTCCCTGCCTGTTTCAAGAGGGCCAACATTATCTCTGTGTCTAAGAAGGCTCATGCTGCATGTCTCAGTGACTACCGCCCAGTGGCCCGAACTTCAATGGTCATGAAATGCTTTGAAAGGCTGGTCATGGCATTAATCAACTCCAGCCTCCCCACTGCTCTTGACCCACTCCAATTTTCCTATCAGACCAACAGATCCATGTCAGATGCCATATCACTTGCCCTTCACTCCGCCCTAGAACATCTTGACACCAAGAACTGCTACATGAGAATCCTACTCATTGACTACAGTTCAGCTTTCAACACTATTATCCTCTCGAGACTGATTACTAAACTTAGTTATTTCAGACTAAGAGCCACTCTCTGCAACTGGATCCTCAGTTTCCTGACCCACAGGGCACAATCAGTGAAGACTGGGGACAATATTTCATCCTCACTAACGCTCAATGCTGGAGCCCCTAGGGTTGTGCACTCATCCCCCTACTATACTCACTGTATACCCATGATGCGTCACCATGGTGAACTCGGCCCGGACAATCATAAAGGCCAACCTCCTATCTATAGAATCCATCTACCAGGACCGCTGTCAAGGAAAGGCCGCCAGCATTCTCAAAGATCCATCCCACCCTTCAATGTTTTTCTACAACCTCTACCATCGGGGAGGAGGTACAGAAGCCTGAACACACGCACCAGCCAGTTTCGAAACAGTTTCTACCCTACTGTTCTTAGAATACTGAATGGACTCACAAACTCTTAACATTCGCCTGTACTTGTTCACTTATCCATGCTACTGAACTCGGTGATCTGCCTGTATTGCTCGCAAGACAAAGCTTTCCTCTGTGCCTCGGTACACGAGACAATAAATTAAATTAAATTAAATTCAGAAGCCTGGTGAATTATAGCCCAATTAACCTCACATCTTGCATTGGCAAATATCTAGGCCTATCATTAAGGACGGAGTGGCTGAAGATGTAGCTAATTTTCAGCTGATCAGAGACAGTAGTAAAGGCCCTACGAATCTCTATGAACTTTTTAAAATATGTGAGGAGAGAACCTCTGGGTCCTAACGTCCATTGGTCGTGTCTTACCCTTTGGAAAAAATCCAGCAATGAGATGATAAGCCACTTTTATGATCTTATTGTGGGGTGGGTTCTTGAGGAAGGGGTCTCAGGAGGAGTTGGAGGCTTGGATAGGGGTGTGGATTTGAGGCCATTCCCTTGCCCCCATCCCTGCCTCCATTGTCACTAGTTGGATAAAATGCAGGCTCTATTCCTTAACCTAGTTTGCAAGTTGTCATGGTTTCTCAGTTTGGAAACTAGGCAGCTTTGTCCACCAGGGGGCAGATAATTTGGAAGATGACGGGTTAAGGCCCTGAATTGACGATTTTAGTGGAAGTCAAGAAGGCCGTCTATGGATCATTTTAATTAATTACCGAGGTGGCAGGAAGAGGGTGAGGGGCCAACCCCATTATATCACCTTCTGACCATCTTCAGGGAAGAGAAAATTCCACTTGAAGTATTGTCACCATGGCAAAACTGACAAAGATTGAGAAGAGTTCAGAGTTAATGCTGGAGGTGTTGAGATGGACCGTATCAGTTAAAAGCCCTGGCCCTATCAGACCCTCAGCCCCTCTTGAAAACACTTCAGACCTTCCCTCAGTTCGATTAGATTACTTACAGTGTGGAAACAGGCCCTCCGGCCCAACAAGTCCACACCGGCCCGCCGAAGCGCAACCCACCCAGACCCATTCCCCTACATTTACCCCTTCACCTAACACTACAGGCAGTTTAGCATGGCCAATTTACTTAACCTGCACATTTATGGACTGTGGGAGGAAACCGGAGCACCCGGAGGAAACCCACGCAGACACGGGGAGAATGTACAAACTCCACACAGACAGTCGCCTGACACTGGAATTGAACCTGTGTCTCTGGCGCTGTGAGGCAGCAGTGCTAACTGCTGTGCTGCCATGCTGCCCACATTGGAACCTCCCATTCCCAGGTATTTACCTGCAGTGACAGACTTCACACATACTGGTGAATCTTCTGAGACCATAAAACCGTAGTCCAGGAGTGGATCTTTGATAATCTTCACTGTGACCTTCAAAGGGCTGCTCGGCTGGTTTGTGTTAGCAGCTGCTCCATCGGCTGGATCTTGATTACTTCAATCACAAACAAAGCAAGGGTCACATTTGTCAATCATTGTCAGAATCTTATTATTTTCCATATTATTTAATCCACCTCTCACCCATCCTCACCACACCCCTTCAATCCCCCATCCCCCACCCCCAGCCTGGACTCGGTCAGGTTCCTGCAAAATTCTCACTCGTAGTCTCTCCCCATCGCATTGGCTTTCTGAGAGAGAGGTCATTGTAAAAGGGATTTCCTCTGCTTCTCTGTATCCACCTCAAAACTGACACACCCATTCTCTAGGAACCTGCCAAAACCAGGGTGAAAAATTCCAGCAAGCTGTTTCGAGAATGTCAAAGGATCAGAAGATTCTTGGTGAGTTAATAGAATCAAAGACAGAGGCTATGAGTCACAGAACCTCTGCTCTGTCCAAACTGCAGCAAATTGGCTAGGATGAGATCAAAATGTAGTTAGTGAATAAAACCAGGAAATTTTCAGCAAGTTCGGCAGCATCTGTGGAGAAACTTTCAGGTTAGTGAGTCACTGACACGCCCATTGAGGTGATTGATCAGTCCATGGTCTAGAATGGCGGAACAGGCTCAAGGGGCTGAATGGTCTGCTCAGGCTCCAATATGCCTTCATCAGAAGTGGGTAAAGTCAGGGTGCAATTTCCCCT